>NC_133650.1:89726770-90026770 GCF_009905375.1 Apium graveolens | reverse complement strand
CGGCTTTAATCCATATTTTCCCTAAATCAAAAATCAGAAGTTGTTTCTAAATTCTTTTATTTTAAAAATTATTTTAAAATTTTGTTTTAATCATAAAAATCTATATTTAATTTCGAAAATTATTTTAAAAATCCAGAGAATTATTTTTGATTTATTAATTATTTAAAAATAAATCTGATTTATTTTAATTAATTAGTTTTAATTATTTTAATTAATTGATTAATTTATAATTAATTGATTAATTAATTTAATTAATTATTAATTAATTTTAATGGATTTAATAATTAGATTTAATTATTTAAAATTGATTTAGAAATTCTGAAAAATAGTTTCGAGTTTTAAAATATTATTTTAAATTATTTTCGAAGCTCGATAATTATTATAAAAGTCGTATTTAGGTATTCGAACCCTATTATTTAATTATAAAATGATTCGAACACCGTTTTAATTCCGAAAAATGTTCAAAAAATTCGTAATAAATCAACCGTTCGTCCGTTTGATACGAAACGAACTCCTCTAGACTCAGAAAAATATTCTGCTTCTATTAAAAATATTATCGAGACCTATCTTTTGACGATTCAACTTATGTGTTACGTGAATTACGTGATTATGTGTTATCTGGATAATATAATTACCTGCCCTATGTGTATGTACTATGCAAATAATGAGTCAGCATGTCTTTTGAATGTTATCTGAATGAGATGTGATTCTTATATATTATTATTATCGGCCGGGTAGACGATAGGGATAAGTGTATAGACTAGTCAATTATATATTGTCAGTTCATTGAATAGTATTATTTGTTATAGATGCATATAGTATGAGACGTTCAAAGCCAGATAGAGATGGTAGAAGTGAAGCCTGATTGCGTGTAATACTGAAACAAGTGGATTCAGGATAAAGATAACCTAAGAAGGTAAATGATAAGAAGGTCAAGTAGCTCGTCAAGGGTAGTACAGAGGCGACAGGATTGAGTGATATGGCAACTAGTTAAAAATCAGGGGGATTCTCAATTGAGGCAAGTATTCCTAACCTTTCTCCTTAAATACTGCAAATATTTATTCGCTCCTATTCTAAGTTCAGAATAGTTAACTGTTTTATATTTCGCTGCAATTACTCTTATTATGCCAGTTCTTTTAATTATTGTTCCTATAATTCAATTGCTCTCTTGAGCAAATACCCATTCGTTCGGGTTATTTAAGAACCCTAATTTGGGATGTTTTGAAATCAAAATGATTTGATATCAAAATACTCTACGGGCTGAATGGTTACTATACGGGCTGGGTTTTACCCAGACCATTGATTAATAGGCCATAGTTGCCTGGGTGCCCCATATGTTGGTTGGGTCTATGTAGTTGGGTATAGATCCGCACTATCTCCTGACTGATCAGCAGGTTATAGTGCATATGTTGGTTTCTAGTGTCCAGACCAATTTGTTGTTGATCGCCATTAACGGCATTCTCTCTCGAATGATTTTATGATTCCAAATTCGGACAAAACCCTGATTCAGGAAATGAATCGGGAAATTGCTTGGCATTTTTGGATTTTAGTTAAAGGTTGATGTCAGCCAATGTTTATTCACTCACTCACTTAATTTAAATCGAATTGTGTAAACTTGTTTTAAGATGTTGTCCGGAAGTTTTCTTTTGATATTACTGTTTGAAACTCAATATATATACTTCCTGGGCATTTTTGGCTCACTCTTGCTTTGTCAATTCTTATTTCTTCCAGAAACAGATTAGGATAAAAATGAATAGCTTAGATAGACAGCAGAAGATCGAGGAATCTCCGCTGCGAGAGGTTGAAGAAGTTAGAAAAATATGATTCGAGTGTTAGTTCAAAGGTATTTATAATTGTATATTGGTTGTTGTAAGTTGTAAAAGATTAGATTCTTGTTTCATACCATAACCTGTAAACGATCCGGATTTAAGGGATTATTTATTTATTTCTTTATTTTATGTAATGATTGTTTAGTGACACCAAATTCTGACCCCGGATTTGGGTTGTTATAATAGTGCTTCTTATCTGTTAAGTTCTGATTTTGGTAAATCTTATGGATGTACTAAGTGCTGATAAGCCTCACTTATCAAAACAAAAAGAAAAAGAAAAGAAATAAATATCAGGTACTCCTTTGAGATCTAGAGAAAAATGTATGTGGAAGGGAAGACCCAAGTGCATTGTTGGTATTAAGTAATATGCATTAGAAAAGCAAAATAAAATTTCCTTGGTGACTTTTCACATTCTCTGATTACTGGAGAAATACTCTGATAAAAGCATAAATTCTGATAAGCAGTCGTGACTCACTTACACTGAGAAGCCACTGTAAAAAGGAATTTCAAAAGATGCATAAAATGAGCACAAAACAGTTGAGGTGGACTCATGCATGAACTCATTCTATAGTAGGCTTCAGACTAATGACAGATTTTAAGCAAAGTTCTTAGTTATGCCTTATTTCTAAGATGTACTGAAGTGAATCAGACTTTACTCTTTGTCTGATATTTAGCTTAATGCACACACTTACACTCTATATGAATGATGAAAATTACTGTGGTGATCAATGTTGTTTTAATGAACAGTTTAAGTGTCAGTTGCATAAATTCTGAGGACAAGTTTTGATGGAAGTTTTGATGATTAAGTTCTGTTGTAACCATATCAGTATTTGTGTGAAGAATTACAGAAATAAACATTCACCTTTTGAGTTAAGAAACCATATTCTGATGACTTTTAAATTCTGATAATAATCAAGTTCTGATACTGACATGGCAGTATTTATTTACATGGTTTACTTTTAAGTCAATACTTGAACGGTTATATTTTTCAGAATATTGGACTATGTGAGATAAAGCAGTAATAATCATTTGTTTAGTGGGAACAGTTTCTTTTTGAAAAACTGACCGTGCAAAGTAATCATTACTTATTTACCGTGCCCATTAACTTTTGTCTTAACTGTTGCTTGGCTGACAGGTGTAAGGTCTGTGCCACTTCTCAATAACTGTTGTCACGTGGATTGTCTAAGTAAAAGAGATAAAATATTTTCAAATCTTTTATTCACATTTCTATTCTATTCACTCTCTCTCTTTTTCTTATTCTCTCACATTTTCTGACGGTTTTCTATACAGATATTTCATCAAACACCTTTCAGGCACGCTTATTTCTCACTTATTTCTGATGGCGCCCAAGGATTTAATTGTTGATGGAACCAAGTTTGTACCAAATAACTATGCTGCAATCTTGAATAAGGCTGAAGCTCCATCAGACCTGCACTTTGTTCAAGATTTATTAGCCAATAGTGAGATCGGGTATGCTTTGACCCAACCTCAAACTATTTCAAGCAATCAAGTTGTAACACCCCCAGATCCGGGGTCGGGGATCCGGGTCGTCACGGTCTTTCTTTCCATAATATCACTTCACTTAATTAATAATAAATAACCTTATGTTGTGACCCCACACTAACACACACCACAACCCGTTATAGTCTCAGAGATGAAATTGAAATAAGTACAAGTCTTTGAATCCACAATTTAAAAGTTATTACAACCCAAAATGATTACTTGATAAGTTACAGTAAATTGCCATTATCTGCCACAAGTTATAATTATACATAATTTGATTCTTAAAAGTAGAGTGCCTGATCTACCAATAGATCTACCTCTGCAGCTATAGCAGCCACAACATCATCGGGAAGACGCGGGACGCTTCCCACGCGCTTGCGCTGGGTCTGTTGGAGTCTGGCCATCTTTCCTAACTGTTGTTGTGTGATGAAGAAATAAAGCAAGAGTGAGCCTTACAGCTCGCAATATAATATATAGTGATAACAATAATATAAGTATCTAAATGGATACTTACTAGAATCTTTTATCAAATGTAAGATAATTACTTACTAGATATAAGTAAAAACAAGGGATGAAGTTACCAAATACTTCACTACACTTATATCATTTATAAAGCTACTTGAACTACCACTGTTCAAAGTATAATGAGCTTTTACCAGTTCATCACATAGATGAGACTACAAGACAAGATTTGAATAGATTAAACCTTTGAAATATTATTAAAGGAAATGAAGTTATGATATACTTCATTAAGTTCTGATATATATATATATATATATATATCCACATATACATCTTCTTTATACATTTCCTGAAAACCTCTGTCATGTAAAGTATGAACAGAGTTTAAAACATCCAATAAATTTTGGGAAAGGAAAAGAATTTTGGCATAAACCAGGTATCTCGCTGATCAGGCAAAGATACCAATAAGTAACCTTTTCTACTAGTAGATGGACGAATTCCCCACTGGTCATCACCCTGGTCTCAATAGGACCTTATGCTGGACTGCCACTCAGCCACTTATGCATTTGATGGACTCCCACTGAGCCACTTACACTATCATGGACGCCCACTGAGCCCATGTTGCTTATGCCGACTCAATAGATGGACTTACTTCCCGAACGTTGGGTAAGTAATCAATTTATTTACCAAAACTGCAACCTTTTTGCGAATATAAAATACACCACAGAGCCGGATCCCTCAGGTTTTGAGCGAGTATTTAAATCCCCTTAAAAAGGAAGATCTTAAATATAAATATGAGTTTTGGGATCCGCTCTAACTTTTAAAAATCATTTTGAAGACTCGAAAACACTTTAAAGAGTGTTTGGAGTAAAGCTGATTTAATGAAGTAAATCAGTCCCCAATATATTAGAAAATATCTGAATATTATTATTTAAATAATATTCCTATAAAGAATAATCTTTATAAAAATAATTGAAGTAGAAGTATTAAAACTTATACTTGAAACGAGTATTAAATAACCAAAGATATACTTATACGAAAGTACTATCTTTATTTAAATAATCGAAAATAAGTTTGATTATTGACACCTTATTCTTTAATAAAATAAAGAATATATTGCAGTAATAAGCGGAGTCATAATACCTCGAATGAATATTATAAATAATATTCATAAAATAAAGGAGTCATACATCCTCAAATGAATATCCAAGTAATATCCAATAATAATATAAAAGAGTCATAAGCCCTCGAATAATATTTGAAATAATATTCAATAAATAATATAAAGTTATCGAATAACCCTTATTTAGTTAATAGTTTTGAAAACTATAACCATATATATATATATAAATATATATGTATATATATACATATATACAAAATCTACTCGGGATCCTCGACTCCCGGTTTTAGAAAATGTTTTCACCTTTTGGGTCCTTATAATAAGGGTATACGCAAAATACTGCTAACCTCTAGCATAGGTATTATCAACTGAACCAACAGATATATATATATATGGCAAGAATACAAAACAGGCATGCATATATACCATATCAGCATGCTCCAATATATCGCAAAATTTGCTAATAACAATCATGCACTATCACAAGATAATGCATATACATATATACATCACAACAACAGTATAACGGATAGAAAACTTGCCTGAGCGACTTGGGGTGATAAAAGGCTCGGGATGAGTTTGGTAACCTATAAACAACAAGTAAGTTGGAATTAAACCAAAGTCACTTGTAAATCTATACTTTAACTAACTTAGACTCTAACGCTTGTTTTGCGCTTATTGATTCTCTTAAGTCACTCGAGTACCCTCGGCTCCATCATTTTTAATAATTTAACCTTTACGAGTTTTAAGGCGATTCCTTCGCGAGTGTCTTACTAACTGCCTAACACACTTACCATAAATGTTTCATACATTAATTAACCCCTTTTTGGTCTTTAACCTATGTTTCAAAGTAAGGCGAGGGGAAAAGTTTCGTTTGCGAAACGCCGTTACTCGAAACGGTCGTTTCTCCTAAACCGTGCATCGGAATCGAACGAACTACATATCAAAACGAAGCTCGTAACACGAACTATCTAAACATGGCAATGGTTATAATCTAGTAGGGGGTTCTCGGGTCCTAATGTTATGCACAAAAGCAGTCCAAAGAAAATCGGACGTTACGACGGCTATGTTTACGCGATTTCCCAATTTAAAACCATTCAAGACCAACCCAATTCAACCTCAATCCAACATACAACAAACATCCATCCTTATCACATCATAACAACCCCAACCAATTCAATTTTAACATTCATACTTATGCCTAAGCTTGAATTTAACTATACTACATTCTTTTAACCAAAACAACAAGATTTACCAATCTGATTCAATACCATTTCAATCCCAAACTCTAAATCACAAACATCAAGCTACAATATCACTCTACTAATCAAAATCATCTTATAATACATAGGAATCTAGGGTTTGGAGATGATATACCTTCCTCGAAGTGGTGGGAGGAGCTAGGAAGCCTTAAGAAGCCTTGAGAAGTCTTAGGAATGCTTGGATCTTCAAGGAAATCAAGAAAAATTCAAGTCAAAAACCTTGAAAACACTATTCATTGTCTTCTTCATTGATTAAATGAAGAAGATTGAGAAGGAATTGATGGCTTAAACTCATGATATAGCCCTAAATAAGCATAAAGATGATTAGGGAATTAACTCACCAATTTAGGAAGCTTGGATCTTGAGTTTTGAATTTCTCTCCCTTTGCAATAGTAAAAAGCCGAGAGCTAACTTGCTTGAATGAGGGAATTGATTTTTGTGTTTTGATGAAAATGATTTGCTTGGCTTGGTTGGTTTGATTTTGTTTTTGTTTTAGTAAATTACCTAGTTGCCCTTGATTTTGTGTGGTTAAAAAGCCACCACATCTCCTTCCTTCCCATGTCATGCCCATGTCATGTGGTGATGTCATCCTTCCCTCCTTGTCCTCTTCTCATTGGTTGGGTGACGTCACTCTCTCTAATCCCTTTGATTAACTTCCTAATTGTTTGCCTAATGACCGCTGATCTGTTATACGGTTCGCTTAACTTTCGTTCTCGTTTATCGTTTGAAGGATCATACCCGGGATCTTATTACTTAGGTTCCCTTAACCTTTCTCAATACATTATATTCCTTTTTATGATCCTCTATTATAATCCTTTAATTTAAATCCTTTTTATCATGTTACCTTATACTCAATTCTCTCCGTATCTAGTGGATTTCCGGGAAAAACCAAAGTGTTCGGAATTGGATTCTGACGATCTTTACATACACTCATATACCGTATAGAGTACTAATAAAATCTCATAATATCCATAACAGAACCCCTACATAGTGTGGCATGAAAAGTTTTCTCATTCAGCAAAAACACTATTCATAAGGGTTTCAAAAATTTCCAAAAATTGGGGTTATTACAGTCTCCCCTCCTTAAAAGGATTCCGTCCCGGAATCAGATAGAAAATGAATAGGGATACTCTCTTAGCATTACACTTTCTAACTCTCGAGTAAATTTTCCCACATTGTGGTCCTACCACCAAACTCGGCCTAGTTTGAAAATCCTTCTCTTAAGCACTTGTTCCTTTTTACTCTATAACTTTCCTGGTTGCTCCATATAGGTTACGTCTGGTTGCATGTCTATGCGCTCATATGCCCCTATTTGTCTGGCATCCGAATTACACTTCCTTAACAATGATACTTGGAACACGTTATGAACTTGCTTACAGGTTCGGGGGTAGGGCTAGCTCATATGCTAACTTCCCAAACGTCTTAATATATCCAAGGGTCCAACAAATTATAGACTTAGCTTTCCTTTCTTTCCGAACCTCATCAATCCTTTCCAAGGGTTTCCAAGGGGATACCTATAACATTACTAGGCCCTCTATTTCCTACTCTTTGCCCTTTTTGAGTCAAATCAGCATACCTCTTATGTCCATCTTGGGTTACTACCAGCCGTCCTCTGATTAGATCTATTATATCCCTGGTCCTTTGGACTACTGCGGGTCCGAGCATCTTGCGCTCTACAACTTCATCCTAACATAAGGGAGATCGACATTGTCTTCCCTCAAGGATCTCATAAGGCGATATCTCAATACTGACATATGATCTATTGTCGTAAGATAATTTAATCCGCGTTAAGTGATCATTCCAAATTCTTTCAAGTCTATTGCACAGACTCTCATTATAGCTTCTAGCATTATAGCTTTTGCTTCTCACTACCCATTCTTTTCCAGTTCGTAATCGCTCCTACCCTCCGTTCCTAATATTATACCGGTTACACTTTTGCTCATTAGCATTCTATAACCTTTTAATAACCTCGTCAACCTTAGTATCACGAATGTGTTTCCATTCCGAATACCACCACAACTTTACTACTCCTTTTTCAGCTGCTTCTATCTTCGAAAGCTTAGTCCTTCATATAGAAGTAAAAGAATTTATTGAGAGATCACTATGATCATGAACACTTGTTATATCGCATAGTTAGTACAGCAGGTGGCCAGCCTTTAGTACTTGACAAGTAATTAAACAATAGATGGTATCCTACTAGGCTTCTATCACACAGATAGATAGTCATTCGGCAATACCTCCCCTTCTGGAAGGGTTGTTCTTCTCAGCTTATATGAAATAAAAAGAAGAGAAAAGAACGAATTGAAGAGAATTGTATATATGAAAAAAAAAATATACTGCCACAAAATATCTGGCTTGGAACCTACCTCTGAACTATAGAGGTTTGTCATAGGAGAACGAAACATATGAGTATTTATATCAACATCAAGTATTATAGCATCGTATTTCACATGCCTAAATATTTGCTATTCCGTCCATCATTCTATGGACCCATGCTCTTCCTCGAGCTTATACACAATCACCTTTGAAACTCCCTCGATTTCGAAAATCGAACCTGGGATCTCATTCTAGACATCATCGTTACTAGAGTTCTATGCTTGCACCGCACCCTTCCTCGTATAATAATACGACTCTCTATTGATAAGAAAGAATAAATATACAATAGGTAGATACTCTACTTAATTAGTCTATCAATGATAACTTATACACTACCACGACCCGATGAGTGGTACTCAATCTTAACACCCATTCCAATACAACTCTCACGGTTGTAATCAGCTCAATACTCGCAGAATCATTGCTGCTTTACCATGGTCCACCACTGACCTACTGTAGTCATTCATTTTCCATGAAGTCTTAATAGCTAACCATACGGAGTCCATATATGTCGTATCAAATCCTTCTAAGGAGGTAACATGATCACCGTTCATGATTCATGAAGAACACTCCTGAACTTGACGTACTTTCATGACATGAAGCAAATAAAATTACAGAAGAGTTTCAATCAAAGCAACGATAGCAGGTTAATACCATTCTTAATCATATGCCTTAAATAGAAGACTTAACTCAAAGGTTCGTCTAGTCCTTTTTGAAACATGGTCCTGGCTTATCTCAAGATAGTATCTTCTGAGATAGATAGCCTGCTCATGGCGATTACACGAATTAAACCTTTACCAACTACTATTATGGTTGGGTATTGCACAGTCATCAGAAGGAATGTCAATCTTTCAAACCATAATACAACCTTTACGGCTTCAACCATTATCACTGTATTCCTTGGGCACAAGCGCCTGTAATTATCCTCTTACCTTTAAAGTGTCGACCACCTCTTTGGCCTTTCCTAATAGTAAAATTTCCTTACAATCAATGTCGTCTTAACCACTTTCACTAATTTTCCACCCTATTTCCGATCACTGCTTGAGTGAAGATGTTTTCCTTAAAATCAGATGAGTAAAAAAAATATCACCATTTTTCCATAAGTTATTGCCTCAGTCTTTTGAGGTTAATCACTGTCACGACTGACTCTCAATTATACTTAGAACATCTTTTGTCTTAAGCCCTAATTGCCCTGAACAATTTCGACCATTACTGGTTCGATCCATACTTTCTCGTGGTTTAACACGTGCCCCACTTGGCAACATTATAATTACGTCATATTTCCTTTATCAACATTTCTATTCTTGAGAATTTTGAATTTTACCTTTCTCCTTGTAAAACCTCTAAGGTTATCCTTAAATCGTTCCTCCTGTATTCCCTAGATACAGGGCATATCATAATACCATTTACTAATACTAAAACCATTGTCTATATACTTCTGAAAAATTTCTCCACTGATTCTTAAAGGTTGTTGTTACCTTAACTCTTTTCAAATCATACTGTAAAAACTCATACTGTCCCTATTAGGGTGAAATGCCAACCTTTATGCATTCCCTTAGGATTCATTTTAAGTTACCGATGTTCTATCCTTAATTCCACCTTTAAAAGGTACCTGCATCCTTCTATGGATAAACTAAGTCATATATCCCTGATAAGGGTGTCTTATTCAATCATTCCCACCTCGATAGTATATGCCAAATTTCACAATAGCATTTGTATTCTAAATGGGGTTAATCAATATGGCCTCCAAAAGATAACAACGGTTATCCGCTTGTCTTGCCTAATTTGGTAACGGTAACAAGGATGTTCTGGAAGATATTGGTCGTGTTCAACGTGAACTTCTTCTTAATAATTCCTTATTTAATTTTGTTGTTTATCTCAACAGTCATCTGAATGTTGGGATATCTCTAATACCTGGCGTCTCCCTTTCTGGGTATCAAGCCACCGGTCTTACACTTTACATTCTTGAAGGTCACTTCCTTCATCCAATTTTCCTAATTTCTTACTTCCTTGTCTCCTCAGTCTATCCGTGTCTCATTATTTATCCTTCGAATTATCTCAAGGTTTCCTCGAATCCTCCCAACCTTCAGGGGATGAAATATATGTATCTCTTATGCCCTCAACCATCAATTTTAACTCATGGTGAATCACCCTCATCCTGACGAATGCATACTTTTCTATTTCTATTGCTACGAGTCGTTAGGGTTTCCTCATACCCAACTCCCTTATCATACCTCACCTCTATTGCCTTTATATTCCTTTCCACTTCAGTTTCTTTTTTTTATTTTCCTTTCTCTTATTAGTATTTCATGAACCAACACAACATAAGCATTGATTTCAAACGTCCCGTCATTCTGGATTCGTGTCCTCAGAACGAATCTTGATAACTTTTATAATTTAATTTCATAATACATCATACTCGTCCACCTTTGTTCTGGCTCTAAAGCTTTTGCACTCTCTCCATAACCTTGGGAAGTACTTTCCTGAAAACAATTGACTGAACTTAAATCAGTTTATTATAATTTCTTGTTCCGTGCCTTCCTTGGTCTTTCACCAGCGGGTGGTCTCTCTCTTAGGAGGGTAAGTGATAAAAACAGTCTTTTGTGGTTCGTCAATCATTTAGAATCTCAAATGATTCCTCTATTTCCTTTAGCCAGGCTCTTGCCTCGACTGGGTCAACCTGTTCCTTGGAACTCTGAGAGCTTAGCGACTTAAAGGTCCTGAAAGAATTTCTCACCACATTGTTTCCTCAGGGTGGTGGTTGGGAATAATAGTCTAAGTTCTGTCTAGAAAGGTCCATAAATTATCATATAGGAGTACTGTCTCGGGTCTCCTTTCCTTACTCGAATTCTGTTTCTTAAGTCTAAACATTCCCTCCTCCTCCCCATAATCGGGGTCATCCTTCATATTTTAAATCCTCATTTTCCACTTCATTATGTTATGGGTTCCTTCTATCTTGATGGCGACCTCCCTGACTATCAGGTTCAGGGTTTGCTCTAAATCTTATTCCTCAAACTAGCTTTCATCTAAGATCTCATCTTTAAGCTCTTGAACATTTGGACCCCAAATTCTATAGGAATACCTCATATCTATTTGTTGGCTCTCTGCCTTCATTCATCACTTTTTCTGGCACAATATGTTCTTTTTCAATAATTCGGTCTGTATTGCAATCTCAAACAGCTTTTCGGTACCGGCTCCGGTTACCTTCACTTCTATTTCCATTTTCTCAAAACCTCTTATCAACTCTCCCAAAGACATTATCATCTTGAGTCTCTCCTTTTTACTAAGGGTATCAGCCACAACATTGGCTTTCCCCCGAATGATAAGGAATCTCATAATCGTAATCCTTGATTAGCTCTAACCACCTTCTCTGGCGCATGTTGAGCTCTTTCTACGCGAAAATGCACTAGAGCACTTATGGCTTGTGTAAATCTCGCACTTCTCTCAATACAAGTAGTGCCTCCAATCTTTAGGGCAAAACTATTACCACGAGCCTAAGCTCATGGATGGGGACATCGAATTTTATACTTCCTTAATTGTCTTAACGCGTACGCGATTACCTTGCTGTGCTGTATATGAAGCACCCTAATTCCTTATGCGAAGCGTCACTACATTTCACAAAATCTCATTTTCCATCCAGCAACGCCAACATAGGGGCCGTCACCAACCTTTGCTTCAGTTCTTAAAAGCTGTTCTCGCATTTCTCTGTCTATTCGAACTTCTCAGTCTTATGAGTAAGCCGCGTTAAAGGGGCTACTATCTTTACAAACTTGAACGAACCTCCGGTAGTGACCGACCAATCCTACCTCTGGTAGTCGACCTAACCATGGTCATCAATTCATCAGTGGTCCTTTATTCATTCTTGTCAGGATCCTCCATGGGATCCTCCTCAGCAACTATCCCTTCTTGGACAACATCCTCAACCGCTACATCCTCAATATCAACATCATCCGGTCCTGCATTAAGACACTCTATCAGATCCACAATCCAATCTCCAATTAGTAATAAACATCATCGCGCTGTTGCTCCTCAACCTCAGGGTTCGGAGTCCCGCTACCATATACGATAACGAACTACGCTTCTATCACGATATTTATAAGGGTTCCCGTAAGGGTTTTAACTGTCAGTACTACGTTAGGTAGCCCGACTATAAACTTGGCAAGAGTTCTTATTTATCTTAGTGTACTTATTATCTTAACGTCACTTCATCTCTGAGGTTTATAACGCTTAGCTCTGATACCATTTCTGTAACACCCCTAGATCCGGGGTCGGGGATCCGGGTCGTCACGGTCTTTCTTTCCATAATATCACTTCACTTAATTAATAATAAATAACCTTATGCTGTGACCCCACACTAACACACACCACAACCCGTTATAGTCTCAGAGTTGAAATTGAAATAAGTACAAGTCTTTGAATCCACAATTTAAAAGTTATTACAACCCAAAATGATTACTTGATAATTTACAGTTAATTTCCATTATCTGCCATAAGTTATAATTATACATAATTTGATTCTCAAAAGTAGAGTGCCTGGTCTACCAATAGATCTACCTCTGCAGCTATAGCAGCCACAACATCATCGGGAAGACGCGGGACGGTTCCCACGCGCTTGCGCTGGGTCTGCTGGAGTCTAGCCATCTTTCCTAACTGTTGTTGTGTGATGAAGAAATAAAGCAAGAGTGAGCCTTACAGCTCGCAAGATAATATATAGTGATAACAATAATATAAGTATCTAAAAGGATACTTACTAGAATCTTTTATCAAGTGTAAGATAATTACTTACTAGATATAAGTAAAAACAAGGAATGAAGTTACCAAATACTTCACTACACTTATATCATTTATAAAGCTACTTGAACTACCACTGTTCAAAGTATAATGAGCTTTTACCAGTTCATCACATAGATGAGACTACAAGACAAGATTTGAATAGATTAAACCTTTGAAATATTATTAAAGGAAATGAAGTTATGATATACTTCATTAAGTTCTGATATATATATATATCCACATATACATCTTCTTTATACATTTCCTGAAAACCTCTGTCATGTAAAGTATGAACAGAGTTTAAAACATCCAATAAATTTTGGGAAAGGAAAAGAATTTTGGCATAAACCAGGTATCTCGCTGATCAGGCAAAGATACCAATAAGTAACCTTTTCTACTAGTAGATGGACGAATTCCCCACTGGTCATCACCCTGGTCTCAATAGGACCTTATGCTGGACTGCCACTCAGCCACTTATGCATTTGATGGACTCCCACTGAGCCACTTACACTATCATGGACGCCCACTGAGCCCATGTTGCTTATGCCGACTCAATAGATGGACTTACTTCCCGAACGTTGGGTAAGTAATCAATTCATTTACCAAAACTGCAACCTTGTTGTGAATATAAAATACACCACAGAGCCGAATCCCTCAGGTTTTGAGCGAGTATTTAAATCCCCTTAAAAAGGAAGATCTTAAATATAAAAATGAGTTTTGGGATCCGCTCTAACTTTTAAAAATCATTTTGAAGACTCGAAAACACTTTAAAGAGTGTTTGGAGTAAAGCTGATTTAATGAAGTAAATCAGTCCCCAGTATATTAAAAAATATATGAATATTATTATTTAAATAATATTCCCATAAAGAATAATCTTTATAAAAATAATTGAAGTAGAAGTATTAAAACTTATACTTGAAACGAGTATTAAATAACCAAAGATATACTTATACGAAAGTACTATCTTTATTTGAATAATCGAAAATAAGTTTGATTATTGACACCTTATTCTTTAATAAAATAAAGAATATATTGCAGTAATAAGCGGAGTCATAATACCTCAAATGAATATTATAAATAATATTCATAAAATAAAGGAGTCATACATCCTCAAATGAATATCCAAGTAATATCCAATAATAATATAAAAGAGTCATAAGCCCTCGAATAATATTCGAAATAATATTCAATAAATAATATAAAGTTATCGAATAACCCTTATTCGATTAATAGTTTTGAAAACTATAACCATATATATATATAAATATATATGTATATATATACATATATAAAAAATCTACTCGGGATCCTCGACTCCCGGTTTTAGAAAATGTTTTCACCTTTTGGGTCCTTATAATAAGGGTATACGCAAAATACTGCTAACCTCTAGCATAGGTATTATCAACTGAACCAACAGATATATATATGGCAAGAATACGAAACAGGCATGCATATATACCATATCAGCATGCTCCAATATATCGCAAAATTTGCTAATAACAATCATGCACTATCACAAGATAATGCATATATATATACATCACAACAACAGTATAACAGATAGAAAACTCGCCTGAGCGACTTGGGGTGATAAAAGGCTCGGGTCGAGTTTGGTAACCTATAAACAACAAGTAAGTTGGAATTAAACCAAAGTCACTTGTAAATCTATACTTTAACTAACTTAGACTCTAACGCTTGTTTTGCGCTTATTGATTCTCTTAAGTCACTCGAGTACCCTCGGCTCCACCATTTTTAATAATTTAACCTTTACGAGTTTTAAGGCGATTCCATCGCGAGTGTCTTACTAACTGCCTAACACACTTACCATAAATGTTTCATACATTAATTAACCCCTTTTTGGTCTTTAACCTATGTTTCAAAGTAAGGCGAGGGGAAAAGTTTCGTTCGCGAAACGCCGTTACTTGAAACGGTCGTTTCTCCTAAACCGTGCATCGGAATCAAAAGAACTACATATCAAAACGAAGCTCGTAACACGAACTATCTAAACATGGAAATGGTCATAATCTAGCAGGGGGTTCTCGGGTCCTAATGTTATGCACAAAAGCAGTCCAAAGAAAATCGGACGTTACGACGGCTATGTTTACGCGATTTCCCAATTTAAAACCATTCAAAACCAACCCAATTCAACCTCAATCCAACATACAATCAACATCCATCCTTATCACATCATAACAACCCCAACCAATTCAATTTTAACATTCATACTTATGCCTAAGCTTGAATTTAACTATACTACATTCTTTTAACCAAAACAACAAGATTTACCAATCCGATTCAATACCATTTCAATCCCAAACTCTAAATCACAAACATCAAGCTACAATATCACCTTACTAATCAAAATCATCTTATAATACATAGGAATCTAGGGTTTGGAGATGATATACCTTCCTCGAAGTGGTGGGAAGAGCTAGGAAGCCTTAAGAAGCCTTGAGAAGTCTTAGGAATGCTTGGATCTTCAAGGAAATCAAGAAAAATTCAAGTCAAAAACCTTGAAAACACTATTCATTGTCTTCTTCATTGATTAAATAAAGAAGATTGAGAAGGAATTGATGGCTTAAACTCATGATATAGCCCTAACTAAGCATAAAGATGATTAGGGAATTAACTCACTAATTTAGGAAGCTTGGATCTTGAGTTTTGAATTTCTCTCCCTTTGCAATATTAAAAAGCCGAGAGCTAACTTGCTTGAATAAGGGAATTGATTTTTGTGTTTTGATGAAAATGATTTGCTTGGCTTGGTTGGTTTGATTTTGTTTTTGTTTTAGTAAATTACCTAGTTGCCCTTGATTTTGTGTGGTTAAAACGCCGCCACATCTCTATCCTTCCCATGTCATGCCCATGTCATGTGGTGATGTCATCCTTCCCTCCTTGTCCTCTTCTCATTGGTTAGGTGACATCACTCTCTCTAATCCCTTTGATTAACTTCCTAATTGTTTGCCTAATGACCGCTGATCTGTTATACGGTTCGCTTAACTTTCGTTCTCGTTTATCATTTGAAGGATCATACCCGGGATCTTATTACTTAGGTTCCCTTAACCTTTCTCAATACATTATATTCCTTTTTATGATCCTCTATTATAATCCTTTAATTTAAATCCTTTTTATCCTGTTACCTTATACTCAATTCTCTCCGTATCTAGTGGATTTCCGGGAATTGGATTCTGACGATCTTTACATACACTCATATACCGTATAGAGTACTAATAAAATCTCATAATATCCATAACAGAACCCCTACATAGTGTGGCATGAAAAGTTTTCTCATTCAGCAAAAACACTATTCATAAGGGTTTCAAAAATTTCCAAAAATTGGGGTTATTACACAAGTGCTGACATTTTACCGAACTGGGCTTTTCGATAATGGTGGTGCTGCTGGTTCACCAAGCATAATTTTCACATTAGGAGATGTCGAGAATGTGGTGACTCCAGGAGCAGTTCGTAAAGCTCTCCACTTACCTGAAGGTTGTACATTCTCAACAGTGGAGGATCCTGTTTTACAGCAGCTTATGACCAGTCTGGGCTATGAGAAAAGTTTGGGAAAGCCGGGTCAACTGAAAAGATCAAATATCAGAAAGGAATGGAGCTTTTTCTTTGATTGTATCACCAAGGCATTCGCCAATAAATGCTCCAACTTTGATGTTATTCCCATCATGAGTCAGCAAATAGGGTATGCCCTTATCCATCAAACTCATTTTGATTTTGCAAGTGCTGTGCTAGGTTTTATAGGCGATAGGATGACAGAGGATAGGAATGTAGTGTTAGGTCTCAATATGTTTGTAGAAGGGGGTTGAATACAAACAATACCATTTAATCGAATAAAATGCGGAATAAAAAAAATGAAACAAAATTCAAGTTAAATAAAACTATTATTAAACTTGAAAGGTGTTACAACAACGGTATCGTTTACAAGGGATTAATCTCAAATAAATTATTTCAAATCTAGAATAAATTCGACATGAACTTTTTCTATTTTTGAAATAAAAAGGATCAAATGCTAAAAGCAATTTGAGATTAAGTTCTAGGGATTTTGATCCGCTAGATAGTTACACAAGAACAAGATGAGTATTTCTAGTGGTTTAGATTTAACAATTAATACTAGAAATAAATGTTCTGAGAAATTACAATAAGTTCTCTGCTGATTTCTTTGTTCTGTGTTCTTCTATTTTTCTTTTGATATTCAATGCTCTGTGAAAAACAAACAGTTGCTGCTCTTTACATTCAATCCTGTGTTTTTAATTGGCAAGACAATCCTTTTAGCTCAGCAAGACATTCCTTTTAGCTGGTAGAACTTTCGGTAGGACAATATAACTGAACTTGTAAGACTTTCGGTAGGACAATCTAAGTGAACTTGTAAGACTTTCGGTAGGATAATCTAAGTGAACTTGTAAGACTTTCGGAATGACAATCCAATTGTCATACCAGTTCAAATATTTGTCTTGCTGAATTAATTTTGAATATTAATTCAAAATCACTTCTGAAAAATGCATAATATTAATTCAGAATTAATTAACCAATTAATTCAATTAATCAATAAATTAATCTTTGCAGATATAACTTATTTTCTTAATTAAATTATATGACTTAATTAATTAATTAGAGAATTAATACTAATTTTGAACAGCAACCACTCTTCTGACAATCTTCTGAAAATCACTGAATCCATTTCACCACTTCAATGTTGACACTCGATGTACTGTCTGGTTCATGAATGACTAACTTCTGTGATGTTTCTTCATGTCTTGATTTTCTTCAGATTAAATCCCTGTAAACAATTGATACCCTGATGAGATCTCTATCACTTGATTAAATCCACAATCTTGATTTATATCACTGAGGCATGATCAATATCTTGAGCTTCTTCCAGTGACTTAAGTCCTCAAGTCTGTAGATGAACAATGTTACTTAATCCTTTGACATATGTTACTTTGTGAGATCTCTCTGACGATAGAACCACTATTTACTTGTTACATTCTTATTTGAGTTGAGTTAAATCCTCGAATAAACAAATAGGCTATGACATATGACTTTCAATCTCCCCCTATTTGTTTGTTAGACAATAACAACAAATACCTAGAGGATAACTCAACTAACAAATAAGAAAAGGATATAAACAGTAATGCAAAGTAAATAGCAGAAAAGTTCTGGATTATATTTAACATTTTCCAGATTCCAAAAGAAATTTACAAGTGAATACAAGATAGATGTTCCTCTAGACTGAACATATAACTACATTAGACTATCTTGATCCATAAAGCTCTAAGCAAATTACATTAAGTTTTGAGCTAATTGAATTCAGTTGTCTTCTCTTCCGAATTCACCTTCTTCCAAATCTTGAAGCAACTCATTGTCAAAGACACAATCCTTTTCAGAAGTGAAGCTGGCTGGCCTGACTGGTTGAACTCCAACTGACTTTAGCTTATTCTTGAACTGATTGTACCTTTTAATATTCTTTTCACAATAAGCTTGAATCAGATCAGCAGCTTGAGTTTTCAACATGGATGAATATCCAGCAGTTCTTAAGTGATGTTCCATCCAGAAAAGATGCTTAGCAGAGTAGTCTTTAAGAGATTGTGAATCGAGCTGGAAGATTTGAAGACAGTCAGACTTAAAGAATCTTACCTGATGAGGATTGTTGACCACTTGAGGACTAGCCCTGCTGGCAAACTCTTTGAGCCTTTCTCGAAGAACTTCATTCAATTCTGAGCTTCTTTTGACTTTGTTGAGAAGAACCCAAATCTCTGATAAAGAACAATTCTCAAATAGATGAAGTGATATCTTGAAAGATCCTTCGCTCTGACAATATACAAATATGCTCATTTCATTTAGAGATCTGTCAAAGGCAGCTGTGATCCTTGAGACTTTAGTCTTTATAGCATTCATGTACACGTCATTGTTTGGATTAGAGATCTCCAGCTTGTCAAGAAGATGTAGAAACTGCCTATCATTGTTTGTGCTCAGCTGAGGCATATCAAGTACTCTCCTAGCTTCATCCCATTTTTCACCAATCTTCAGTTTGACATCTCTTCTCCTTTCTTTAGCTTTAATGTCATGAAGACGTTGCTTTTCAAGAGTTTCTGTTCGTTCAATGTTTTCCTCATGTCAATGATCTGAGATACTTTTTGAGTTCAGCTTCTTTTCTTTTCAACTCTGACTGCTGCTGCTGAAACTCTTTCTCAAAAACAGGATCCACTTGATCTTCCTCTTCCCATTCTCCAAAATCACTTTCCTCCTCAGCTTCAAAGAAACCATCTTTATCTTCCAAGACTGGTTCAGTGGGAATGTCAAAAATATCAAAGTCATCCTGTTCTCCACTATAGTAGACATCATCAGCCTTCCCTGTGCCTCAAGCAGACGAATCTTTTTCTTTTCCCTTTTCACTTTTCCCTTTCTTCTCCCCCTTAGTTGAGGAATCCTCTACAGACTTTCCTCTAGACCCTCCATGACCTCCATCACCTCCAGAGCCTGAGCCTCCACCAGACGGCCCTTCAAAGAAAGTCCTTTGTTCTTCATTAGGGCAGTGAGAATTTTTAATCATGAAATATAAGTGCTTCATCCCTTCATTGAGATGTTCCATGCCCGTTTCTATCTTTAGAAATCTGGAGGAGTCCAGCGAATGATTCATTTCAACCAGGTCTTCAAGAGAAGTCATTCTTGTATGGAGAGAGCAGAAGTTTAAAATGTCTCCAGCTGATAAAGTTGGAGATGCCTGGATTGAGTTAAGCTTTGGTACAATAGAGGTCTTCAAATATGATATTTCAGTCCTGATGAGAGCCAGCTGATTATTGACAGAGGTGAAAGAAGAAGACCGTTCAACCACTTGTGCTTTGAATGATTGAGCCTCAGCCTAACTTTTTGCAAGTTGTTCTTTCAGTTCATAAATTTGAGCTAATAGATTTTCAGTGTTTATGTCTGTGTGTGCGCTCACCTGAATATCTCTCATGTTTGATTCACTCAACTCACGTGCTTGTGTATCTCTCAATATTATTGCTCGTGAGGAGTCTTCCTGATGCTGATCTTCTGTACCTGCATGAAATCACCCTAGCCTCTTTAAGAGAGGTCAGTGGTGGTGCAATGGGAATTCGCGAATCCCGATCCTTAGTCAAACCTATCTTTTCATGTGAAATAGATGTCTGAATTGCTTCAGGGATAGATTGACTGAGTTGCCCTCCACTTTCTCCAGATAAATCTGCGAGTGGAAAATCCCGTGAGGGAGCCAGAGGTGTTGGATCTGGGAAGGGAGAAAATGACTCTATTAAAGGTGGCTGAGAGTCAGATTTTCCCTCAGAAGCATGTGACTGCTCTTCTGCCGTAACTATGGCAGGCACTGTAACCGACTCAATATGCCCTCCTCGCTCTGTGTCCTGAGTATCATCTATTGGTCTGTATGCTTCCATTGTGAGCAATGGAAGTGTGCTTGACTCAGTACAGGATGTCATGGCCCTATGGCGAATTTCAATAGATTCATCCTGTTGATAGAATGCCTCTAGTAACTGTTCACTGGCCATATCAAAGTCCATATCCTGTTGGGAGGACAAGGATGGGCTTTCAGATGCCTCAGTAAATGTTCTTCTTTTCTTGGGAGGAGGCAGAGCTGAGGGTTTATTCACATCCAACAACATACTACTTCCTACTAACCTTCTAGGCAACATTTTAGACAGTGGGGGAGAGGTTGAGATAGGTTGTGACTCTGTGTTTGGCTCTATGACCTGGGATTGAATCTGCGGTTCTACAACTTTATGGTCAGCCCTATCAACCACCGGGGGTCTTTCAACAGAAGTAGGAATAGTTTGAGTGTGAGGAATTATTACCTGCAGAGGAAGAGCATCTGATATTTGAGCCTGGGTGGTTTGAACCACTGGAGGTTGAGCTTGCTGTTCATGACCGGGAAGATTGAAAATAGGTAAAGGAATGTAAGTGGCCATGAAAGCAGATACAAGTACTGGAACTTGCATGAATTTAAAGGTTGTGTCTTGGCGAGTGTAAATCTTTTTGCTTACTGGAGGGGGTTCAGTTACTGAAGAGTTAGCAAAAAGAGCTTTATGCTCGGGTGAGAGAAGATGTTCTGCTATGAGCATGAGAAAACGAGCGTAGTAGCACGAAACCCTACGATTTGTAGAATGATCACGTAAAGCAGTAGTGAGACGTCTCAGAAGAATGGGTAAAAGTAGTTTGCCAAAATTGATCCTTTGATTGAAAACAACCGCAAGACCAATATACTGCAGAGTGGAAGTGATGTTGTGAAAGTTGGATTTAGTGCAGTTGGCAAACACTTTGGAAAGTGTATCGAAGAAAATATCCCATTCAGAAACCAAATTGGATTTAGACAACTTGGTTAAGTTAATCACCCCCTGATAGTGAATAGCATGGAAAAAGTTTGAAATATCATTTTCAGAGGGCAAATTACAGAAATTGTCGATTGGAAAATTTAACGCTCGATTGACGACTGTTTCATCAACTACATACTGTGTGTTTGCCACGGTGAATGAAAAAGATTTAAAATCATCGGCCACAGTAGAGGTTGTGCAAATCAGTCTGAGCATATCGACATTTAAAAGCACATTTGATTTAATAGCAGAGCTAACAATCGAATGGTCATTTAAAAATCTAATCCACGACTTAAATTTTTCCACATCACATTTTTCTGGATTAAAATAACCAACAAGATTATGCGAGACAATTTGAAAATTGAGAGCCATTTTAAAAACAAATACAAAAAGACACACACTGTCAGAATTTTAAGAATTAAATTAAGAAAATTCGAATTAAAAATTAATTAATAATTCGAATTAATTCAATTATATCCAAAAAAATTAGAAACAAATGTGTCTTGACCACCAAAATCAGATATGCAAACAGATAACTCAACCACACAACACAACAGCTAATGAAATGAAAGATTTGATTTTGAAATTTTTTTTTAAAAAAAAAATTGGCAACACTTCTGTGTGTATATACATGTATATATATATAACAGGAGTGAAAATGTTATGCTAAGTAAAAACTCGAGCAAGGAAGTATCAATGGAGGTTTGTGGTTGATCGAATAGAGAGAGAGAGAGAGAGAGAGAGAGAGAAACAAGAGAGAAAACTGTTGGAGTGAAAACTGAACTGAATTGAATTACAAAACAAAACAACAAAAAAACGTTAAGTAGGACAACTGGTATGACAATCGAGGAAAGTCATACCGATTGTCTTCCCGATTGTTATACCAGGCTAATGAAAATAAAAATAAAAATAAAACTGGTATGACAATCTGATAGTCATACCGATTGTCATACCAGTATAAAATACATGAATAAAACAGAATAAACTAGAAAGATAATCGATAGTCATACCGATTGTCATTCTAGTATAAAATTAAAATAAATATATCTGATATAACTTTTATTACTGGCAAGACTATTGATAGTCATACCGATTGTCTTGCCAGTTATAAAATTAAACTGAAAATAAAATTAAACACATATATGTACTGGAATGACTTTCAGCAAGACAATTTCAATTGTCTTGCCGATTGTCATTCTAGTATAACATTAACTTATACAAAGAATTAATACTTACAGTTACAGAATAAATTTACAAAAACAAAAGCAATATTTCAGAAATAATTATATTTTATTCCAAAAATAGATTTCTGTTGAATTTTAGCAAATAAAATTCATAGAAAAATATTTTTAGAGAAAATAAAATAAAATATTCTGAGATATTAAAATTAACAAATAGAATAAATAAATAAGATAAGATAATAAAACTTACATAGAAATAAGCAAGAAATTAATGAAAAATTCATTTGTAAATTCATTCAAAAACAGATTTCAGATATTAACAAGTTTAATCACTAAAGCTATTCAGCATACCCAATTTACCAACTAATTTGGTAAATGTGGATTCATCAAGAGGTTTAGTGAAAATATCTGCTATTTGTTCTTCTGTTGGAACAAAAAATAGTTCAACAGTACCATTCATGACGTGCTCTCTAATAAAATGATACTTGATATCAATGTGCTTGGTCCTTGTATGCTGCACAGGGTTGTTGGTGATGGCTATTGCACTTGTATTGTCACATAAAATAGGTATTTTGTTCAATACAAAGCCATAGTCCCGTAGCTGATTCCTAATCCACAAGATCTGAGCACAGCAGCTTCCAGCAGCAATATATTCAACCTCAGCCGTTGAATTGGAAACTGTTTGCTGTTTCTTGTTGTACCATGAGACTAGTCTGCTACCTAGGAATTGATAACTCCCCGAGGTGCTTTTCCTATCAACAACACTTCCTGTGTAATCTGAATCTGTATATCCAATAAGGTTAAAACCAGATTCTTTAGGGTACCAAATACCTAGATTTGGTGTTCCCTTAAGATATCTCAAGATTCGTTTAACAGCAACGAGATGAATATCTTTAGGATCCACTTGGAACCTTGCACATAAGCATGTAGCATACATAATATCTGGTCTACTTACAGTATGATAGAGTAACGAGCCAATCATACCTCTGTAGCTTGTGACATCTACCTTAATGGAGTTTTCACATGGTCCAAGCTTGACAGCTATAGTTGACTGAGTCCTTGCTGATGCAGAATCCTCTAGATTGTACTTTTTGAGGAGTTCCTTGAGATACTTGGATTGACAAATAAAAGTTCCATCTAACCTTTAATTTACTTGTAATCCAAGAAAGAACTTTAGCTCTCCCATCATGCTCATTTCAAATTTGTTGTGCATTAACTTAGCAAATCTCTTACAGAGATTATCATTAGTAGACCCAAATATTATATCATCCACATAGACTTGGACTAATATAGTATCATTCTTATGCTTTTTAGAAAAGAGAGTTTTGTCTATGACACTCTAATAAAGCTATTTTCAATAAGAAATTCAGAGAGAGTGTCATACCATTTTCTCGGAGACTGTTTGAGTCCATAGATAGCCTTGAAAAGAAAGTAGACAAAATCCAAATGATCTGGATCTTCAAAACCAGGAGTTTGCTCTACATACACCTCTTCATCCAGCTTTCCATTTAGAAAGGCACTCTTGACATCCATTTGATAAACTTTATAATTAGAGAATGCTGCAAATGCCAGAAATATCATGATGGCCTCTAGTCTAGCCACTGGAGCATAGGTTTCATCATAATCAATGCCTCCAGCTTGAGAATACCCTTTAGCTACCAGTCTTGCTTTGTTTCTTGTAACCACACCATCTTCATCTAGTTTATTCCTGAATACCCACCGAGTACCAACAGCTTTCTTGTGAGTATGTCTAGGTACCAGTTTCCAGACTTGTTGATGTTCAAACTGATTGAGTTCATCTTGCATCGAAATCACCCAATCTGGATCAGTTAGTGCTTCCTCAATCTTCTTAGGTTCCATCTCAGAAAAAAATCCTGAGAACAAACACTCATTTTGAGTAGCACGTCTAGTTCTGACTCCAACATCTGGATCACCACTAATCAACTCAAAAGGATGAGCTTTATTCCAGACAGTCTGTCTTGGAAGATTTGATCTTGATGATTCACCTCGAAACACATTGGGATGTTGTGTCCTACTAGTTGATCCTTCAGCATCTCCCCCTGAGTTGTTGTTAGGTTGACTTGATGATTCTTCGTCAGTAGCAGTGGTATCTCCATTGTTGCCAATCTTTCCATCACCATTACCTTGAGTATCATCATGATTAACAGGTTCTTCACCAGCAACAACCTCAGGTTCTTGATCATGTTCTGATTCTGAATCTGACATATCATCAAACTTCAGTTTCTCAGAAGGATCTTCAGTTTGGATACTAGGGAGTTTAGTGTCATCAAATGTAACATTTACACTTTCAGTTACTTTGTGTTGATCAATGATATACACCCTGTATGATCTTCTTCCATATCCAACAAAAATACCCTCATATGCCTTTGCCTCGAATTTACCACGACGATCATCTCCATCTTTGAGCACGAAGCATCTGGCACCAAATACATGAAAGTATTTGATAGAAGGTTTCTGTTCATTCATAATCTCATAAGGAGTTTTCATGAAGTCTTTGTTGATTAGAGTTCGATTCCGAGTATAACATGCAGTATTGACAGCTTCAGCCCAAAAGTACATTGGAAGACCAGATTCACTTAACATCGTTCTTGCAGCTTCAATCAATGTACGATTCTTCCTTTCTACCACTCTATTTTGCTGAGGGGTTCTAGGAGCTGAAAATTGTCTGGTAATCCCTTTGTCTGTACAGAATCCATTGAGAACTGAATTCTTGAATTCTGTTCCATTATCTGACCTTATTGCTCTAACAGGGACATTAGAATCTAACTCGATCAACTTGATATGATCAATCACAACTTGTGGTGTTTCATCCTTAGAGTGAAGGAATAAAACCCACGTATACTTGGAATAGTCATCAACTATCACAAGACAGTAACACTTCTTTGACATCGAAAGAATATTAACTGGTCCAAATAAATCCATGTGCAATAATTGCAGATCACCAGTTATGGAGGATGTGTCAATGCCTTTGTGACTTGCTTTCTTTGACTTTCCTTTCTGGCAAGCCTCACACAGTCCTTCTGGGGAGAATTCCAGCTGAGGCAGACCTCTGACCAATTCTCTTTTGATAAGAGAATTCATTGTTTTGAAATTGAGATGGGAAAGTCTCTTGTGCCATAGCCAACTCTCATCTGACGATGCCTTTGAATAGAAACAATTGACTTCAGGATTGCTTCCAGAGTTCATGTCAGCTACGAACAGATTTCCTTTCCGGATTCCCATCAAGGAGGGTTTTTCATTTTTCTTGTGCAGAATCTGACACTTCAGCTTGTCGAATAAAACATTGTAGCCGTTGTCACAGAACTGACTAAAGCTAAGCAAATTGTGTTCAAGTCCTTGCACAACATACACATTTTCAATGATAACATTACCAGCTAGCAAACAGCCATATCCCTCAGTTAAACCTTTGTTGTTATCTCCAAAGGTAACCACTGAGCCAGCTTTCTCAACCACATTTGATAGTAGGGCTCTATCTCTGGTCATATGTCTTGACGATCCGCTGTCAAGAATCCACACTACCGGTTGTACCTGTTTAATGCCCTGCAATACAAATGGATTAGACCTTCTTCGGAACCCAAGCTTGGTTGGGTCCGGCATACTTGTAAAATTGGCCTTTATCAGGAAAAACAACATTCTTAGCTTTAATGTTCTCAACTTTCTCAATGACTGGACATTTGACCTTGTAAACAGCCTTGACAAATTTCTGTTTAGGCTTAGGCATAAATGTCTCCTTTCTAGCTTTAGGAGGACTAGCAGTCTTAGACCTATCATGCTTCCTATTATTCACATGCTGATGAAGAGTAGTCTTATCATTAGAAACATGCTTACTATTAAAATAAGCATACATCAAATTAAAAGCACAAGACATACAATCAGGAACACCACATGCTTTATGAGAGGGATCAACAACAGGCAACTTATGCATGGTAGACATGGCATTTTCGTTATCCAACTCATATGTGTCCGAGTTAGTCTCAGTTGCTTTTACACCTTTGACAGGAACCTTTGACACACTTGACTTGGAAACTACTTTCTCATTAGCAAGATCTTCAGCACGGATTTCTTCTTGAATAATAAATGAAGTCTCATCAAATGGTTCAGCAATTGATTTTTTATAGAGGGGTTCATCAACACCCTTAAGCACATGTGGTACTTCCCTACCTTTAGCACATACATGAGGAGGGGAGTTTATGCCTAATTCTCCAATAGCAACATTATAATCATAACCTACTCCAGATGTTTGATTAATAGCTTGCTTATTATAGAACTCTTTAGCCTTAGAGCAAGAATTAAAGTAAGCTTTGACCTTAGTCTCAAGACCGGTGATCTTGTCTTTGAGAATAGTTTCGAGTTGTCTAAAATAGTCAACTCTATTCTCTAGAAAAGATACTTGTTCTTTTAATTTATCTTGATTAATGTGCACAAGTCTTAATTCATTGACCTCTTTCTCAAGGTCTTTGATTTGTTGATTTAACATTTCATTATTACGACGAGCACAATCTAAGGAACCTCCTAGATGATAAACTAATTCAGCATCAGTAAATTTTACCTCTTTTCTTGACGATGAGGTGTTTGCATCACTAGCCATGAGAGCAAGATTTCCAACTTCTTCATCTTCACTGTCAGTATCATCCCAGCTTTTCCCTTTGCCAGATAACCCCTTTCAGATTTACTCTTCTGATTAGAATCATAAGAGTTCTTCCTAACTTGTTTTGGCTTCCTGCATTCTGTGGCAAAGTGTCCCAACTCATTGCAGTTGAAGCATCGAATGGTACTTCGATCAACCATCCCTGTTTTGTACCCACCACTGCTGGTGTTAGAGGATGAAGATCCACCTTTCTGGAATCTGTTGTAGTTGGACTTGTACTTGAACTTGGGATTCCTCTTGAATCTGACATTGGAGAATCTCTTGACAATCAGGGCCATTGACTCATCTTCCAATTGCTCCAGTTCTTCCAAGGAATAAAAATCATCTCCTGATTGATTTGTAGTAGAAGGATCAAATTCTGCTACTATCACATTTTCTTCAGCCTTGGAAGACTGTACCATTCTTTCTGACTATGGAGATTGTTGTTGTTGTTGTGGTTATTGTTGTTGTTGTTCTTCAGCTACTAGAGCAGTGGACGTGCTGACCACTCTTCCTTTCCGGTAGACTTCCTTCTGCTGAATCTGCTCCAACTCATAGGTTTTTAACACACCATAGAGCCTTTCCAAAGAAATCTCACTCAGATCTCTTGCTTCTCTTATGGCAGTGATTCTATGTTCGAGATGAGTTGGCAGTGTTAAAAGGAACTTTTTGTTGACCTCCCTGATTGAATAGTATTTACCATTAATGTTCAGGTTTGTTGATCAATGCATTGTACCTCTCAAACACTTCAGTGATTCCTTCTCCTGGATTGGATTTAAAGTATTCATACTCAGAGGTTAGGATTTCTAACTTGTTCTCCCTAACTTCCTCTGTGCCTTCATTAATCACCTCAATAGTTTCCCAGATGTGTTTGGAATCTTTACAGTTCATCACATGTCTATTCATCAAGGGATCAAGGGAATCTACTAAAATTAATTGAAGGCTAGCATCCAGGGAGGCTTCTTCTTTTTCAGCAGGAGAAAAATCCTCAGGATTCTTTACATAAGTTCTAGCTTTGGTAATCACCACATCATCTTCTATTACCTCTGGTTCAATAACCATCGGAATTTTTGGACCCTTCTTTAACACTTCCAGATATTTGGGATTTGTAACTTGTAAAAACAATAGCATCTTCTTCTTCCACATAACATAATTTTCTTTATCGAATAGTGGAATTTTAACGGTTCCAACTTTTTTTGTAGTCATTATGAATTTTTGAGTAAATAAAAATTCAAGGAGTGAAAGAATCACAAAAGTCTAGGATCTTGATTTGTTCGTTAATCAGAAGGCTCTGATACCAATTGTTAGGTCTTAATATGTTTGTAGAAGGGGGGTTGAATACAAACAATACCGTTTAATCGAATAAAATGCGGAATAAAATGCGGAATAAAAAAAATGAAACAAAATTCAAGTTAAATAAAACTATTATTAAACTTGAAAGGTGTTACAACAACGGTATCGTTTACAAGGGATTAATCTCAAATAAATTATTTCAAATCTAGAATAAATTCGACATGAACTTTTTCTATTTTTGAAATAAAAAGGATCAAATGCTAAAAGCAATTTGAGATTAAGTTCTAGGGATTTTGATCCGCTAGATAGTTACACAAGAACAAGAGGAGTATTTCTAGTGGTTTAGATTTAACAATTAATACTAGAAATAAATGTTCTGAGAAATTGCAATAAGTTCTCTGCTGATTTCTTTGTTCTGTGTTCTTCTGTTTTTCTTTTGATATTCAATGCTCTATGAAAAACAAACAGCTGCTGCTCTTTATATTCAATCCTGTGTTTTTAATTGGCAAGACAATCCTTTTAGCTCAGCAAGACAATCCTTTTAGCTGGTAGAACTTTCGGTAGGATAATATAACTGAACTTGTAAGACTTTCGATAGGACAATCTAAGTGAACTTGTAAGACTTTCGGTAGGACAATCTAAGTGAACTTGTAAGACTTTCGGTATGACAATCCAATTGTCATACCAGTTCAAATATTTGTCTTGCTGAATTAATTTTGAATATTAATTCAAAATCACTTCTGAAAAATGCATAATATTAATTTAGAATTAATTAACCAATTAATTCAATTAATCAATAAATTAATCTTTGCAGATATAACTTATTTTCTTAATTAAATTATATGACTTAATTAATTAATTAGAGAATTAATACTAATTTTGAACAACAACCACTCTTCTGACAATCTTCTGAAAATCACTGAATCCATTTCACCACTTCAATGTTGACACTCGATGTACTGTCTGGTTCATGAATGACTAACTTCTGTGACGTTTCTTCATGTCTTGATTTTCTTCAGATTAAATCCCTGTAAACAATTGATACCCTGATGAGATCTCTGTCACTTGATTAAATCCACAATCTTGATTTATATCACTGAGGCATGATCAATATCTTGAGCTTCTTCCAGTGACTTAAGTCCTCAAGTCTGTAGATGAACAATGTTACTTAATCCTTTGACATATGTTAGTTTGTGAGATCTCTCTGACGATAGAACCACTATTTACTTGTTACATTCTTATTTGAGTTAAGTTAAATCCTTGAATAAACAAATAGGCTATGACATATGCCTTTCATGTAGTATACTTTGCTAGAATCTGTCATCCTATATATACTTATTGTTGTGCTGATGAACCCCAACCAACCAATAATTTAATTTCACCCTTTAAGCTTGCAAAAAGGGCCTTTAATGATTTGTTAAATGCTGACAATAAGAAACAAGTGATTAAACCCTTACAGATTCCTCAGTCAGTAAAACAAATCTTGGTAAATGCTGATCCACAAACTTATACATCTATTTATCCTGATGTCCAACCCACCAACTCATCACAACCAACACAACAACCATCAGAACATAACATCTCTCACCAACCTCAAACACAACCACAACCTTCAGCACATCCAGTGAAGCCTTCATCTTCAAAACCCAAGAGGACACAGACTGTGCCTCACTCTAAGCAGAAGAGAAGGAGAATTATTCTGAGAGATGAGTCAAATACTGAGGAATAGGTTCCACTATCAGAACCTGTTTTTGTAGAAGCTGAGAAGATCTCTTCTCAGAAAGATACTAAAACTGGGAGTTCTAGGCCCCTCAAAAGGCTTAGAAAGCTAAATACTGATGATGAAGCTCCCAAAGTCTCAACTTCAGCAAAGAGACTTAAAAAGCAAAGATCCAGGAGGGCTGTCATTGAATCATCACACTCTGAAGAAGTTCTGGAAGCAGCAGCTAAGGAAGGGGGTCAGGAATCTCTGATCCCAACAGAACCTATAGTAATTCAATTACTTCCTACTGCTGAATCTGCTCACAAGTCACCTATTCAAGAACAAGAGGATATTCCAGAGAAAGTGTCTACACCTCCTTTGTCTCCTATTAATGATCCAGTACATGCTGAAGATCCAGGTACAAGTGATGAAATAGACATACATAACTTGGTTGTGCCTGAGGTTCTGTACTTGGAAGCTCCACCAACTCAACTTACTCCACCAACAACACCAATTTTGGATGCTGATTTTAATATAGATATTCCAATAACACCAGTTCTGAATCTAGATGATGAAGATCAGATTGTAGGTGGGCATCAAAATTTGGATGTTGATCAGAACTTAGTTGCAGATCAGAATTTAGAGGATGATGTTGAAACCTCTATAGCCTCACATACTGTTATTCTATCATAGGATGATGATACTGTAGGCTCTGTAAGTTCTGATGCTGACAATGGTGAAATTACTGGTGAAGCTGCTATAAATGTAGATGCTGATGTAGCTGGTTCACCTGGATATGCACCTCAACAAGCTCCATGCAAAGCTGATCTAATCAAGAAGTTTGTTAGAGAGGATGCACCAGTACCTTGGAGTGAAACTCCTAGAGGAAAGGAGTGGACTAAAGAGTGGAACAAAGTTGATTTTGTTCCTACTGAAAAAATTCTTGTTGAGCACCTGGCCAAAGCTGATGAAATGCTGATAAATGATGATTGCAAGGCACAGTTGAGAGTTACTGCATTGAGTACTAGGAACCTTCAAGGTCAACACTCAATAACTCATGACAAGGTGAATAAAATTCAAGAATCACTGATCCAGCAAGATATGAATGTAAAATTGGAAAAGAACAGGTTTTTAAGCTAGCATTTGACCGAATTGGGTATATTGAAAAGACTCAAGAGAAGCAACAAGATCAGATTTCTGAAATTCTAAAGAATCAAGCTTCTCAGCAAACTCAACTCAATGAGATCCAATCCTCAATGGAATTGCTTGTCTCTCTTCTTCTACCTGCTGATGCCAAAAAGGGGGAGAAAGTGATTAAGTCCAAATGCAAATCTATTCAACCACTGAAGGGTAAGGATGATGGAAATAATGACCAGGGAAACTCTGAAAAGGGTAGAGGTCATGGTCAAGGTCAAGGTTCTTCATCAAGGACAGCTGAAACTTCTATATAGAGATCAAACTCTGATGCTGATAGAAGAATAAGTTCTGGTAAACAAGTTCTGACAAAGCCTGATGTTCCTACACAGGGTGAAAGTCAAGAGTTTATGCCGAAACTGAAGCTCAAGGGGAAGGAAACAATAGTTTACTATCAAGACCCTAAGTTACAGAAGCTGGATGAAGAAATTTTAAAGAGATTATTTCTTAAAGAAAATCCAGGAATGGACCTTGAAAGTCTAAAGGAAGAAGAAGCCAGACTTAAAGCAGAAAATGTCAAATCCAAGTCTAAAGCTTCTATTGTTGAAAAGAAACTTCCAAAGCCTAAGGGTATTGTGATTAAGGAGAAGACAAATTTTGAGGCAACCAAAGCCAAATCACAAGTGGAGGTAGATCCAAGATTCAAGGGCAAAGCAAAAATTGATGAACCTGTAAAGGTATATATGCCAATCATGGACCTGGAAACAAAATCTGATGAAGATAGTAGTCTGATTTTGAAGAAAAAGAATATTCAAACAACCTCTCATATAGCTCATGTTATTCAAGATCAGGACTTAGTAAAATCTGATATTACAATGAAGCAAGCAACCTCTGACATAGCTCAAGTTGGCTTGATATCAGAAGATAAAGAAAAGGAAACCTCTGACATTGCTCATGTTAAACCTTCAAGGATGTTACTACCTGGTTTTACCAAAGCTCAACAGTCTACTCAACTTTTGAAGACTACATCAAGTGGTTTTGATGCAAGAATTATTAGAGGAAAGGAAGCTAGAGATAAATCAGGATTGGGTAGTTCTAAAGAGAAGAGAGTAAACAATACTACCAATGATCCAACTTCCTTAAGTGAACCAGGAGTAGGAACAACTCCTGAAAGATTGAATCAACTTCAATCTGTACAAATGGAGGGTATTCCATTTTGAAAGAAGATATCATGTTATACTTTATGACAGATTGGAGGGTATTCCAGATCAGGGAGAATGCTATTCCATTGAAGTATTTTAAAGAATTGGAACATGTTCTATTTTTACTTCAAGTGAAAAACAGATCAACAGATGGTGCTGCAGGTTATTTAAAATCAAATATTCAAAGACAGAAGAGGCTTTACTCTGTAAAGTCTGACAGCCCATACTGTCCTAAGTACAGATCTCACAGTGGAGATATTGTTGAATTGAAGCCTAATACTGCTAAAATCATCACTATATTTTCTGGTATTAAGGAACTTGAATTCAATCTAGAGTCTGATAAAGCCTATATCATCAGACTAGATCATGATATAAGAAAAGCTAAAATAAATTATCTTAGGGCTGCTATCTTTCAAACTGGTGAAGATACAGTTGAACTGAAAAATGCCAAAAGGAGGATGGTCAATGAACTTGAATATGCTGAGAGAACACTTTTGAAGAACTATCTCCAAACAACTCCTGACATTAAAGAGATCAGAAATTGAAGCCAAGTCAAAGACCTACAACTGCTTAAATTCTGAAGGATATACAGACTGAAGCTGATATCAAACTTTAAGGATGGTAAAGCTGTAAGGACTGTAAGTTGTAGTTATCTAGTCAAATTCTCATGCATTTGTACTTAATGTTTTTGACATCATCAAATATCTGTTGAACTTGTATATTATGCTAATTTACAAGTTAGGGAGATTGTTAGATATATTTGTGATGTCATGTCTAATGATGATTTGTGTTTAGTTTTCAGATCTTAAATAACTGGACAAATCAGGATATAACTGGAAATCAGTACTTATACTGAAGTCAGAACTTAAGATATCAGAACTTAAGTTATCAGAAGATATTTATCAAGAGATAATATCAGGACTTAAGGAGACTTTCAGATAAGGAAGGCGGCTGATTGAAAGGAAAGAAGATCAAGACTAAAACAAGAAGAGATATGCATGAAGAAGAATTCTATTAATAACAGAATACTTGGAAGAAAAGATAACTAGTTGATATATTTTAGGATGCAGACTTATGTTCGATATCAATTAGAAGATTATCTTGTAACTGTGTGTCTATATAAACACAACATAGGGTTTACACTATATGTATTATCTTAATTGAGAATATTATTCATTGTAACCCTAGCAGCTCTCATGATATTTGTTCATCACTGAGAGAGGACGGTTCCATTGTAATACTATTTTATTAATAAGATTATTCTGTGTTTCATATTTGTGTTCTTAATTCGATTTGATTGTGTTAGACACTGTATTCAACCCCCTTCTACAGTGTGTGTGACCTAACAGACTAGGTTTTACTTCCAAGAATAAGAAGAATAGAAATAGAAATGATAGGATAGGAACTAATGGCCCTAGGAAGTTATGTAATAATTGTGGTTCTGCTTATCACCTTACTCATGCTTGTAGAAAGGTTAAAGTAGACAATGTTAAGAATGCTTATGTGCATAACATGCCTAACATGCCTAAAGTTTCTAAGTGTGATAAATCTGTTTGCATGCCATGTGTAGTGTCTTTCATGCACACTTATCTTGATTCCACACACTCACGTAATACATCTCATGATCATGATAAGCATATAAGTAAGAACACTGGTAGATCAAAGACTGTAAGCCCTCCTAAAGCTAGGAAAGTGGCACCTGTCACAAGCCCAAGAGCAAGTCTGTTGGTGCTTCTTAAAGTGATAAGGAAACAGTCAATGATAAAGCAAAAACTGTTAACCCTGTCAATTCTGTTAAGAGAAATGTCATATATTCAAATGCTTCTAAGTCTTCTGGACCCAACTTTGTTTGGGTACCAAAGAAAACTTAATCATTTTTGTTTTTAGGGCATTAAGAAGAAGAAGGTCATATGGATTCTGGACAGTGGATGTTCAAGGCATATGACCGGAGATAGAGCCCTGCTATCAAAGGTAGTTGAGAAAGCTGGAATAGTGGTCACTTTTGAAGATGACAACAAAGATTATACTACGGGATATGGCTGTCTGGAAATTGGCAATGTCATCATTAAAGAAATCTCTCTGGTTGAAGGTCTTATGCATAATCTCCTTAGTATCGGTCATTTTTGTGACAAAGGATGCGAAATTTGTTCAAGAAGGAGAAGTGTTTGATCTCTAATCAGACGAATGAGAAGTTAACCCTCAATGGAGTTAGAAAGGGTGATTTGTTCGTAGCTGACTAGAATTCTGCAGATCGTCAAGTAATGTGTTTCTACAATAAAGCTTCTCCAGATGAAAGTTGGTTGTGGCATAAGAAGTTCTCCTACTTGAACTTCAAGACCATGAATTCTTTGGTTAAGAGGGAACTGGTGAGAGGATTGCCTGAGAAAGAATTTAGTCCTGATGGACTTTGTGAAGCATGTGAGAAGGGAAAGTCAAAGAGGGCATCACACAAGAAGAAGACAATAACTCCTTCATATGGATTTGTTTGGTCATGTCAATGTCTTGTCTATGTCACGAAAGAAATATGGCTTAGTGATTGTTGATGACTATTCCAGATACACATGGGTGTTATCCTTACATTCAAAGGATGAAGCACCTGAGATGATTATTGATCACATCAACAAGATTGAGTTAGAAGCTGGAGTGCCTATGCGAACAATCAGATCAGATAATGGAACAGAATTCAGAAATGCAAAGCTGGATGATTTCTGTGTCGAGAAGGGCATCTCAAGACAGTTTTCAGCATCAAGGACTCCACAACAAAATGGAGTGGTTGAGAGGAAGAATCAAACATTGGTTGAAGCTGCAAGGACTATGCTTAATAAAGCCAATCTTCCTACCTACTTTTAGGCTGAAGCAGTTAACACCGCATTTTATACTCAAAACAGAACCCTGATCAACAAGGTATATGAGAAGACCCCTTATGAGTTAATGGCCAACAAGAAACCAACAGTGAAATATTTTCACGTGTTTGGAGAAAAGTGCTTTGTGCTTAAGGACGATGAGCATCTTGGAAATTTTGATGCTAAAGCTGAAGAAGGTATCCTTCTGGGCTATTCTCTGGAGTCAAAGGCTTACAGGGTGTATGTGATTAGTGATTAAAAGGTTATGGAAAGCCTTAATGTACCATTTAATGACGCCAAGCTCCCAAGTATTCAGAAGGAAGATGATAGTGATAATCTTGATGTTGAAGATCTTTGTGATGGAGAAGATAGGCCTGAAGTTGTTCCAGACAATAATGACAATGGCAATAATCCTGATGATCATAATTCTGATGCGGATTCTGAAGGTAATGGTCATGAGACAAGTCACACTATCTCAGGGACTAGTCCTCAAGCTTCAGATTCTGTAGATCAAGCTGGAAACAACTCGGGGGGAGCAGGACAAGGAGAAGAATAAGGATCCGGTAGTCAGACTCAACACAATTCTGGAAATGCTGAGTTATCAAGGGCTAGTCTACCAAGACACAGAGTACGGAGTAAAGATCATCCTCGGAACTTGATACTTAGTGATCCAAATACAGGAGTTAAGACTAGAAGAGCTACAGAAAATGAATATTTCTATTCTGGGTTTCTATCTCAAATGGAGCCAAAGAAAGTAAATGAAGCTCTTGGCGATCCTGATTGGGTGATTGTTATGCAAGGGGAACTCAATCAGTTTGAATGACAGAAAGTGTGGAAGCTTGTACCCAGACCTAAAGACAAATCAGTGATTGGCACAAAATGTGTTTTCAGAAACAAGCTTGATGAAGATGGAATTGTAACAAGGAACAAGGCGAGACTGATTGCTAAGGGATACTCTCAAGAAGAAAGGATTGACTACGATGAGACCTTTACACCAGTTGCTAGACTTGAAGCCATTAGGATTTTCTAGCATTTGCAGCACATTCAAACTTCAAGGTATATCAGATGGATTTGAAAAGTGCTTTCTTGAATGGAGAGCTTGAAGAAGAGGTCTATGTGGAGTAACCCCCTGGCTTCATAGATCATGAGTTTGAAGATTTTGTCTATTTTTTCTTTAAGTCTCTTTATGGTCTAAAGTAAGTGCCAAGAACATGGTATAACACTCTCTCAGAATTTCTACTTGATAATGGTTTCACTAGAGGTGTCATTGATAAGACTCTGTTTCATAAGAATCATAAAGATGATATCATATTTGTGCAAGTTTATATTGACGACATTATAATTGGGTCTAGGAATGATGCACTTTTTGCAAGGTTTGCTAAGCTTATGCAGAATATGATGGGTGAGTTGAGCTACTTCCTTGGACTACAAGTGAGTCAGAAATCAGATGGTATCTTCATTTGTCAAACGAAGTACATCAGAGATCTTCTGAAGAAATATCAGTTGGAAGACTCAACACCTGCAAAGACTCTGATGGCAACTGCCACAAAACTTGATCAAGATAAGTCTGGGAAGATGATGGACATCACTTATTATCGAGGCATGATACTCTACCTCACTGCAAGTCGTCCAGATATCATGTTTGCAACATTCTTGTGTGCACGGTTCCAGGATGATCCAAAAGAATCTCATCAGATAGCTGTCAAAAGAATTTTTAAATATCTGAAGGGTACACCTAATCTAGGCATCTGGTATCCTAAAGATACGGACTTTGATCTCATCGGCTACACATATTCTGATTATGCCGGTTGTAAGATTGATCGGAAGAGTACTCAGGAAGCTGTCAGTTTCTTGGAAGAAGATTGTTTTCTTGGTTAGCAAGAAACAGCATTCAGTTTCTACATCTACTGCTGAAGCTGAATACATTGTTGCTGGTAGCTGCTGTTCTCAACTTCTTTGGATGAGAAACAACTCCGAGACTATGGACTTGATTTGAAGAATATTCCTATCTACTGTGACAACACAAGTGCCATAACAATCTCAAACAATCATGTTCAGCATTCAAGGACCAAACATATTGATATAAGGTATCATTTCATTCGAGAGCATATAACGAATGGGATTTTAGAACTTCATTATGTTCCCACAACGGACCAAATTGCCGACATTTTCATAAAACCACTTAATGAAGTTACCTTCAATAAGTTGGTTAGTGAACTTGGCATGTTAAATTTGTCCAATTAATTGGAAATCAATAAATGGAATTTGGTGCAGGTAAACTTTATTACCCCAATGATGATGCTTTGAGGGGAAAGTAAGTTTACATATCTATTCATTATATATATCCATGTTTGTAAACTTGTTTTGAAGCTAACTGATTACCATGTTTACATGTTATATGTTAGTGGTAAGTAAGTTAGAGTTTTTGATGCAATATATGAGTTGTTTGAATGTTTACATGCTATATGTTTTTATCTGATGCAAACACTTTTGATATTAATATTTATTTTTGGCACACACACAAACATCTCATTTTATTTGCACTTTGGGTTTAAATTCTGTAATCTCTTTTGTGATCATATCATGACTTTGATTTATAGGTTTTGATCATGTGCAACTAATTTGAGTACTCTGATCATATCTTGTATGATTATATCATATCTCTGAATGATTTTGTATGATTGTTGTGCTTCAGACCCTAGGTAACTCTGACAATAGATTTCTTGGTCACTCTGATTCTCATTTTATACTAGAATAGCTCTGTCTGTTTTGTGCAAGAATTAATATGTAGCATAACTAGTGATAGTTGTGACATGATTATGTCAGGAGTAGTTTTTAATTGGTTTAGTCTTGTGTTGACGTATCAATTGGTGCAGACTTGTTGAATATACTCTTGGCATAATTAATTAATTCTATGACTTATTTGTTGACTCTCTGTGTAACTCTGATGATCTTGTTATGCTTATGTTTTGTTTTGGATATTTGATCCTGATATATTTCTTATACTCTGATTACCTTATGCATGTCTTATAAGCTTAAAATAATGTTCATCTCTTTCCTCTATAGTATTGATCTGTATTGGACTAACTTGAACTATTTTGAGCTAATGAGATTTGATTGAGTAACATTGTCAAAATAATCAGAAAGCATGATCATCTAATACATCCTTCATGAATCCATATTGTAGTAAGTAAAGGTAAAAGATCTTTGATTCTGAAATCACTCTGTTCATGATCATTAAACTCTCTGATATTGTACTTCGGATGTTTGTGATCTTCAACACCCTTAGTGGTTTTAGGAACTGACTAAGAGCCTATCACACCTCATAGGTTCAATCCCAAGTCATTAGAACCAAACATTTCTCAAACAGTATTCCATTACCTTACTCTGATACATCCCCCAGATTTTGCTCTGATTCACTTAATTTTATTGAGATGTCAACTCAGTGATCAGAAAAAATTACCATTTGGTTTTGAAGTTGTGTTGAAAGTGAGGAAGATAGTGCCAAGAAGCCCCACATAAGGAAGGAAAGGTCAACCCTACAGCTCTGTCTCTCACAAAGAAGTGGAGTATCTATAACCTGAGACATCTGTAAGCCCATCTGTATTCTCTCAAAAGGATATAGAGCTGAAAAGGCATATAAACAGTTACTAGGTGCATTCTCCCAACATAATGTTATCTATTGAAAATTCTCCTGTCAGTCAGGGCCTCTGTATAAGAGTCACTACTCCTTGATCAAAATGTTTCCAATGCACATGTGAGATTCACACACATAAGGAAGGTATTGACGCAACAATCATTGTCAAACCATATCAAGGTCAATAGCAATAGGTTGAAATCCTGGATCATGTTCTAATCTTTATCTCTGATTTTGAATAAGAACATATGATCCTGGTTGGTTACTTTAATAAGTCCTCACAGACTTTAGAGGAAATCTTTGATCCCTAATAACTAATCATTGATCATTGGTTATCTTCCCAGAATTCAAATCTGGAAATGATTTTGACTTAGTCAAAATAGCAACTTATAAATGAGGACTCATATATCAACTGAGGAGTTTATAAGGTATACTTCTTCATGGAAGTTGAGGGATATCAGGAATTCTTCCACTTAAAAGAATCCTAATTTCCCCTCTCAGAAGGAACATTTTTGAATCTCTTGACTGAGAGTTTCCATCCTTGAAAATGGAAGGGGTTCTTCAATTTAGGGGGAGAGATTATTGGGTTTTGGTTCTGGATTCTATAATTTTTTCTATGTGCTTTATGGGAAGATCTGAAGATGATTGAAGACAGTATTTGGAAGACGTATCTATCTGCAACTTTATATAAGGGAGAGAAGAATCTGTTCTCTGCTGAAGCTGAATGCATATAGAAGATGTGGTAGATATAAGATAGTATTATTTCCAATTCTGGGATTGAAAGTTGAAAGCTGATTGAAGATCTTTGGATTAGGTTATTTGTGTTATCCTCCAAATTGTTGCTTCTCCATTATTATTTGACCGTCAGGTATAACAGTCAAATAGGGGGAGATTGTTGAGAAAGATTGAAGCTGCATGTATAACTCAACAATACTGGTTTGGATAACTCAACATAGAACAAGGACTTTGAAATAATCTATGTTCCACTATGATCAGTACATATTGGATATTGGGTATATGCACAAAAGGTTTTGTTAGCTGCAGTGAAAAAGACGTCAACAGTGATCCATATGAAGTTCATTAATATGTTCAGGCATCGGAGGAATAAGGTTGGAGTCATTTGAAGCAGTTATCAGAATCAGTGTGAAGACCTCAAGGATTCCTAGTGTAGTTGGTTATATTTGGTAGAAAACTTAACAGTGGTTTGTACGGGTATAATACGAAGGCCTGAGAGCGGAACTAGTCGCCTGTGAACCAGACCCTTGCACTAGACGTTAGTGATCCGTGAAAGGAAACGGGGTATTAGTTTTAGAAATGCTGTTAAATGGTTTTTGTACTTGAGCAGATTAAAAATGTTTTAAGATACGAAAGCCCAGAGATTAGAAAGCTTGAAGATACAGAGGGTGTACAACTAAACAGCTCAAGGAATTGGCCAAGCTAAAAGTTTAATTGTTAACTTAAATAAATTATATTTTGGACCTTAATATAATTTATTTAATAAACTTAAAATGATTTATTTCATAAACTTTAAATAAGTTTATTTTATAAATGTAAATTAATTTATTTATATAAATTATATTTAATTTTATTTTATAAATTAATTAAGTTAATAAAATAAATAGGAACCACAAAATCATTTTGATTTGGCTTTGCAAGGTAATAAAAGATTGAATTGGCGGGTCGATGCATTGAGGTTACATAGCTAAAAAAAATAAAAGAGGCACATGAATTATTTGATTTATCAAATAAAAGAACCAGACCTTATCTATATTTCTTGATGCAACGTGAATTTGAATTAAAAAAGAAAGGGGAGAGGAAACTAGACGATCAATTGGTGGTGCAAGGAATACAACGCGTGGGACCCTGCAAATATATCAAAAAGAGAAAGACTTGTAAAAGAAAAAATTAAACTACCATTTGTTGTTGGTTGTTGTTCGTTAAAGTAGTACAAGCAACCACATGGCGGGACCCATGAAGACTCAGAACAAACAGAAAAATAATTGAAAGTACCAAGTTCTTGCTGCGGCTGTACCTGTCCTCACGCACGCGTGTAGTACACGTGTGGCGACCACTCCTGGGTTGTCACCGCGTGAAGTACACACACGCCTCTTGCTCATGTTTATGTTCGTTAAAGAAGTCACATATACACTTCTATTTTGATCAACACTGAACTGGTACTCCCTACTCTTTCCTACTTGTAGTCACCACAGATTTCAAAGAAGAGGTCGCCATAGGAAGAAGTGTACAAGGCAAAGTCAGCACTCTAATCACACTAGATAGCCACAGAATATTATTCCAAGTGCTACTCTCCTCTTGATCGCCATAGAATTAAAAATGCAAGTTGGCACAATAAAACAAATGTACATAAGGCCTCTACGTATCATCTTCTATCTCCTCAACAATCTACCACATATATAATCAAATTTGCAGCAGATTGAAATAGAACACTTCTCAGAAAACACTCTAAAAACTCTTTGCGGAATTTTTTCTTGGAGAGTTGGTTGATTTCATTTATTGAAATTAAGGAGAGAAGTGCTGCCCAATTTGTTTCACACCAATTAAAGCCTTACAAACTTGTAACAGTCATTATTTAAAGCTCTCTTGATTGTATTTAATATCTTTTGATAGAAGCTTTAAAATATTAGAGTGATAGATAGAACCCTAGATTGATAGCTATTATTTTGGTTCTCTCTATATTTGTTGCTTCGAATTATTTATATTCGGAGTTGTAAGCAAACCTTTACGGTTTAATTTCTTAATAATAAGAATAATTCCGTGAATCTCTTAGTGTTTGTTTATTTAATTTTCGAAGTTTATTTTCCGCCACAATTAATTTTAGAAAACAAGGAACATACATTCACCCCCCTATGTATGTATATTTAGGCCTAACACTTTCTCACTAATTTTTCTTACCCATTCACTCTCACTAAACAACAATGGCACTCAATATTTTTAGAGCTACTATCCCAGATAAAGGAACCAATTACCTAGCTTTTACTGATGCTAATCTAAATGGTTACCCAAAGACAGACATACTCAAACTTTTAGAAGCTCTAAGTGAGACACCAATCATAGAAGAACTTAAAATTTTTGTCTATTTGAAGGATCTCATTAGAGAAGAAACAAAAATAAAAACTGTCATTACCTAAATGTTTTAACTATTTAAACTCAAAAAAATCTCCTAATGTTGTAATTGCGTCAATTTTTATGTATTAATCTTATTTCCCATTATAATTTGGGGTTAGTCTTGTTAATAGCCATGAATTTGTGTTAAGCAGTTTTCTCACAAATTGGGGGAGATTGTTGTGCAAGACATGTCTGTACAATAACAAGACTAAGTCAAATCGACAACCCTAAGTAAATTGTATTGTAATCTTAGTTTTTATTTTGTATTGTAACATTAAAGTCTGTAAAAATGTCAAAGAGCAGACTGAAGTCTTTTTCTTTAAACAGTATCAAGCCTAAGAATTCTATATGGAAGAAGATCAAGAAGATCATGCCTCAGAAAAATTATGAAGAAGCTTGGAGTTGAATAAATCTGTTTTGAGAAAAAATTTCAAAGTCAAGATCTCTACAAGTCATAGATTTAGTGTTATAGAGAAGTCATTCGAGAACTCCGGAATGACTTATAGAGAAGTCAGGAAAGCTACTAGAGAACTCAGAGATATTGACAAACCAAATTGAAGACATGAAGATTGGAGATATTGACAAGTCATTTCTTCACTAGAGAACTCAGAGTTATCGACAAGTCAAATATCACTAGAGAACTCCGAGATATCGACAAGTCAAATATCACTAGAGAACTCTGAGATATCGACAAGTCAATTAGTCACTAGAAAACTCGGATATATCTATAAGCCAAAGTGAAGACATGAAGTGAAGAGATCTCGACAAGCTAAATTCTCTTACAGAGAACTCAGAGACCTCTACAAGTCAAAGCAACTATAGAGTAATGAGAGATCTCGATAAGCCAATATACTTATCGAGATATCAAGTTCTCTATATATCAAACTGGAGATCTCGAGGTAAAACTCAAAGTACAAAGATATGCAAAGATATGCTAATCCAGAAAAGGAAGATATGTTTTTCCTAAAATAGAATGATTAGTGACAGTTTATTAAAGTGAATAACATCTCTTATTACACACTGTGTAAACCAGTAGTTAACTATCATATAAAGTTAACACTGGTCCTTTGTCAAAAGTAACAATTTAGATAAGAAAAATCTTATATTCTCTCAAGGAAGAATCTAATCTCTTTATCAACAAAGAGCCTAGAAATTTTGTAACAAAATATTCTTAATTTTAATATAAAATTAAGTGAGTTTTGAAAGATCCGTTTCCACTGTTCTTACCTGTTTCATTTTAGTATTAACATATTTCACTAAAAGATTTAATTTACTTTGTTCACCACCTTAAATATTCAAGAAAAGCAGAAAAACACAAAAACACATGCACCCCCCCCCCCCCGCTGTGTGTGATTTATTATCTAACATATACATATGAACCTAATGAAGTATTTCATAATTTCATTTTATTTTAATATTTCAAAGATGGTCGTTATACATTTCTTACCTTGTAACTTCATCTTTTAGACATATATATATATATATATATATATATATATGATCATCTTATGCATGATAGTACTTCAGAAAGTTATCTAGTAAGATACTTTGCATTACTAAATATTATGTGTTATATTGTGAGCTGTATCTCTCACTCTTGCTTTATTTCTTCATCATACAACAAAAGTTAGGAAGGATGGATAGACTCAGAAAGTCCCAGCGCAAGAGCGTGGGAAACGTCCCGCGTCTACCCGCTGATATCTTAGCCGCCATTGTTGTAGAGGTAGATCTATTTATAGTTTAGGCATTCAGCCTTTGGAAATCAAATTATGTATAATTATAACTTGTGTTGGATAATGGCAAAGAACTGTAAACTTATTAAGTAATCATTTTGGGTTTGTAATAATTTTTAAATTATGGATTTCAATGACTTTTACTTATTTCAATTTCATCTTTGAGACTATAACGTGTTGTGGAGTGTGTATTATTGTGGGGTGACAGCATGCAATTATTTATTTTAATTTAAATTAAGTGATATTAATAGAAAGAAAGACCGTGATAACTCGGATTCCTGACCCCTGATCCGGGGGTGTCACACTGATGATGCTTTTCTCATGGACGAATTCGATGTTCCTGTCAATGATGATGCTGAGATGAAGTCCCCTTAAGGCAATACTCATGATGACAAGTGACAAGATTCTCATGTTTTCTCTTTTATTTAAACAATTCAAACTATTTGCTTTAATCCTTGAACTCATCCCTTTTTAGTACTATATTGGTTTTGCTGCATTGGGTCCTTGTTTCACATTTTTGCGGGGGATCTTGGTTTATTTATTGTCGGTTTTAATGTTTAACATTTGATATGCCTCCGTGTATGTCATTAAGAAATTTCATTTCTGTTGTCGTGATATTTCTTCTTCTACTTGTTTGTTTTAAGTGTATATGTGTTTTAATTCTTGTCATTGATCGTTGTTGTTTTCTCTCAACAATGTAGTGCACATGATTAGAAGATTTGTAAGTTTAATAAGTTATCTGGACAATTTACAAGAAAAAATTTTCCTAAACTTTATTGTTGAAAATTATAGACTTAAACTTAGCGAGAGGTTATTCCGAAACTTTGTAATCAGTTGCTGTTATGGATCAAAAACTAAGGTATAATAATTGTTGTATCTATTACTAAGGAACGTGAGCTTCGAGGCTCGATTTGACTGCTCTTGTGTTTCGTGACTCAACCTGCCTTAACAAGATGCCTACGTACCTTGTTGATTGCCAAGGATTAAGTCAAAAAACGTAGTTCTGATTTGTGGGGTGAGGCCCCTTATATAGATATTGGGAGTCCTTGAATTGGATTTGAGTTAGGAGACTTGGTGGTTAAGTCTCGGAATTAGAATCGACTTTGGAGTCCTAAGAAGTAAGAAGCCGATTCCTTATCCCACCAGGTTCCTTGGAGGTCAATCTACAAGGATATATTTCTCCACTAGGACTCATCTTATCAGCTGACTTATCCCTTATTAATTAATTACAAATTTAATTCATATTCAGTGTTTTGGGCCTTCTTTGTTCCATCAGGCCTGATCAATGTGTTAACCTTTTTGGTCTGAATGTCATACATCTTCTTATTGGGCCTTGTAGCCAAAATCATGTATAATTAATGCAATATTAATTATGTAATCAAGACTTATTTATTCCCTATCATTTACCCCCCAACTTTTGGGAAACAGTGACTAGGTTTCGCAGAAGTTAAGTTCATTTATTCCCTTACAGAGTATCAGTTTGCGTAAAGTGTGGAGCGACCTACACATTTACAACGATTTGCTTTCATCCCTATTATTTAGGAATTATCTTAATTTCCAGGAATTTTTCCTGAATTCTAGGATTTTTTCCTTAATTTTATGGAATTTTCCCTTGATTTTTTGGATTTTTCCCTTACTTCTGGGATTTATCCTTAATTTTCTGGATTTTCCCTTAATTCTGGGATTTATCCTTAATTTCCATGAATTTTTCCCTTAATTCTGGGATTTTTCCTTGATTTTCTGGATTTTTCCCTTCATTCTAGGATTTATCCTTAATTTTCTGGATTTATTCCTCATTTTCTGAAAATATTTACATTTTCAGAAAACATTTTAAGGAATTTCCTTTAATTCTTATTTATTTTTTTTCAGGATTTTTCTTCCCTCATGTTTTCTTCTTTTCTCTTTTTCTTTTTCTCTTTCTTTCTTTTATCTCCCCCTTTTTTAATACCTGCTTCAACCAGGAATCCTGTTCGACCAGGATCCTGGTCGAATTAAGCATCTGTCTGCCCTGGTCGACAGGGTTTCGAGGAGGGACATTTCGAGCAGGAATCCTGGTCGAATTTCGGCCAGGATTTTCACCCTATATATATATATTTTTTTTCGATTAGGAATCTGCCCTTTTCGGACAGGATCTATATTCTTGACCGAATTAACCATCCTTTTAAGCCCAATTCGAAGCCAATTTCGAGGAGAAGTATTAGACCAGGAATTAAATTGAGGTTCCGGTCGAATTTGACCTATTTCTGGTCGATTTAACCTCCCTTCAAGCTCTGGTTGAAGGAAATTTCAACCTCATCCTTTCGATTAGAAACTTAATTAGCATTCTGATCGAATGGATCAAGATTTTAATATTTTTTCTTTGGGCCATCCCTTAATTGGGCTTTTTATTATTTCAAGGCCCAATAAGACTAGGTTCCATATTTTCTAATTTGGGCCTTTTGTTGGGCCTATAATTTAAATTCTGAATTGGGCTTACCCTTTGGGCTTTAACTTGGGCCCATTTTCAATATAATTGGGTTTCTATCAACTGGGCCCTTTTGGGCTTTAATCCTCAATTGGGCCTCAGTTCTAGTTTTTTTTCCCATCATTTGGGCTTTCCTTCCTTTTTCATTTTCTTTGAAAATTTTTGGGTTTGGGCCCTGAGCTGGGCTTGCTGCCTTCTTCAGGCCTTTTGGTTATTTCTATGTTGGTTTTGTCACAATTCTCAGGCCCAGAGATTTTTCTGGACTTTCTAGATCCTTCCGGAGTTTTCTTAAAAAAATATTTTTATATTTTCTAAAAATCCTCTAAACTATTCTAGATCCTTCCCGAGTGTTCTGTTTTTGGGCCCAAATGGGCTTTTTAGACCCAAATTGCCTCCCTCGTGGCTATATAAGAGTGAGGTGTGGGGGTGTGATTTCACACTTCTCATTTCAACTCTCCACAACTTTCTACTCTCCACAACTTTCTACTTTCCTCTCAACACTCTGCAGCCTTCAAAACTCTTCCCTCTCTAGGGATTTTACGGCCTTCTTCCAAGCTTCCAAGCCTTCTTCATTCTCCGTTAATGGCAGACAAAGGTGCTGAGAGAGCGGCCAAGATTGCCTCGGCTTCAAAACGAGGTAAGGATGTCGAGATCCGCTCTTCTTACATGTCTCTGATAGATATGATTAATACTAGAGGGGATGAATATCCCTCCACTACACATCTCGACTCTTTTAATCATTGTAACACATGGCACAATATAGATTACGATAAGTTAAATGCACGTTATAATGTTCGTCCTCCCCTTAGATTAGTTCCAGTTTCTGGTGGCGACCGTACTTGCCACTTGAAACCCGATACTCTTTTCGTTTACACAGATGCCCTTGATGCTGGGCTTAGGTTTCCTTTTCATCCCTTCATTCCTCACCTCCTAGCAGATTTGCAAATTAACCTCTGTCAGCTTCCTTCAAACACCTGGAGGAACATTTTATGTTTTATGGTTTGTTGTCTTAGGGGAGGTTTTCCTTATCTGTAGTTGTTTTTAGGAAGGTTTTTCAATGTTACAACAGTTCTTCGGGTAATTGTGGTTGGGTCTATGTTAAATAAAGGCCCAAGTGTAAACACATTTTTAATAGCGCCTCCATTCCCGACAATAACCAAAATTGGAGGAATAGTTTTGTCGGGTTAAGGTGGGAAAATGGTGACTGGGGCACCCTCTTCAGATCTTCCTTCGGGAAGGTTAGTGATGGTATCCTCAAATCCATTCACCTAACCCCCGAGGAAATTATCATTTATGATGAGCTTACTCAGGATGATGGTCCCACTATTAGCTGGACTCTTTTAGAGGGGTTCTCCCTCATCCATGTGGGGCTATCCTCTATTTCTCAACAGGGTATTTTTCTTCCCTTCTCGTTTTTACTTTCTTTCATGCATTATGTGCCTCTTGTTGAAGAGACTGCCAGGATGAAGAAGGCTCGCCTTGTGGGTCTGGATACTCGAGGAAAGGATACGGAGCCTAGCTTCTTACGGAAGCACAAGGAGCCCATGGTGGAGGTTCCAACTGAGGGAGCTGAGGGCCACAGTACCCCTATCACTGCTGCTGCTCCTGTCTCTGCTACTACGGGCGCCTTTTAGCCTCTTTGGGGATTCCGCCGAGGGGATACCGTGGTTGGATCCACGAAGCATGCCTGGGATTGGTCTTACCACGGCGTAACTCCCAAGGACTTCACCGACGTGGTGGCTACTCCTGACTTGGAGAGGATAAAGCTCATGGGAGCTCAGTCCGTAGCCTCGGTATGACTATTTCTTACGTTTGTACTCTTTTTTACTTGTAGCATTCACTTGCCTTACATTTCTGTTTATTGTTTCATTTTAGTATAACGCCTACTTCCAAGGTGCTGTGAGGCAAGCTGAAGAAGTACGCCGCTTTGGAGCGGAAGCTGAAGCGTAAGGAGGAGGAGCTCGGTGAGTCCAACGCTGAGCTGGTGGTGCTACGTGCCGAGAAAGATAAGGCGATTGATAACTCTTCCAGGCCTGCTGCGGATGATAGCTCTTCTTCCTCTGAGACGACAGAGACTTCCAGCGAGAGCGGAGGAGATGATGATATGAATGCCGAGGGCACCTCTGCTCCTTAGAGCTTTTCCAGCCCTGCGTGGCTTATCTATTTTATCTTGCCTTCGAGACTTTGTTTATCATATTATTTATTTGAACTTGTTTTATTTATCAAACTTTATGCTTTCATCTTATGCACTTAGTTTACTTGTTTTGTTACTAGAATTCAAAACATATTTTGAAAACTTTCTGAATTTCACAAATTGTTGGGATTCATCCCTTACACCAGTCTTAATAAACCTCAAAACAAAACTAATATATGTAAATCCTAAGCAAGCAAAGCTTCAAGGTGCTTTTCAACCTACTTGTCATCTTGACAAGTGAGAATCATGCTCAACCGCTTCACACATAGTAAATCTTCAGGTTTTGTGCATGCCAAGTTCTCGGGACTTCAAAACCATCCATAGTCTCAAGCTTGTAGGTTCCTCTACCCTGAACACTCTTGACCTTGTATGGCCCTTCTCAATTTGGGGCAAGCTTCCCTTTCTGCCCTACACCAGAAGCTTCCACCTTCCTCAAGACTAAGTCACCATGTTTGAAGAACCTTTCTTTAACCCTTAGGTTGTAGTAGAACGAAGCTTTTTTCTGATATTCCACTATCTACACATGTGCCTCATCTCGTACTTCATCAATTAGATCCAGGGCTAACCTTTGCCCTTCCTCATTTTCCTCAGCATTGAAAGCTTGAATCCTGGGGGAGGAATGTAATATTTCTACAGGAACAACTGCTTCTGCCCCATATGCTAACATGAAGGGAGTTGCTCTAGTCATGACTCTATAGGTAATCCTATAGGCCTATAGTATTGGGAGTATTTCATCCACCCAGTTATTCCTCGACTTCTCGATCCTCTTCCTTAGTCCATCCAGGATTATTCGATTCGCCACTTCCCCTTGCCCATTGGCTTGCGGGTGAGCCACAGATGTGAATCGTAATTCAATTTCATTCTCCTCACAATACTTCTTGAATTCCTCATTATTGAACTGTGTTCCATTTTTAATGACTAAGATGCGGGGAATTCCATATCGGCACATGATATTTTCCCACAGGAATTGTGCAACCTGCTTAGTTGTGATTTTGTCCAAAGGCTTGGCTTCAATCCACTTAGTAAAATAATCAATGGCTACAATCAGGAACTTCCTTTATGCCGTGGCCATGGGGAAAGGCCCAAGTATATCCATTCCCCACACAGCAAAGGGGATAGGTGAGTTGATGGAGGTCAGCATCTCGGGGGTTTGTCCAATGACAGGTGCATGCTTCTTACAGTGGTCACACTTCTTCACATACTCTTTGGCATCAGCCATCATTTCTGGCCAATAAAAGCCTAAACGGGTTATCTTATGAGCTAGCGCTCTGCCCCTCCAAGTGTTGCCCACAGATACCTTCATGTACTTCTTCCAGAGCCAAGCGTGCCTCATCGGGCCTGAGACATCTTAAGTATGGAACCACATCATATTTTTTATACAAAATGCCATCTATCAAGGAGTATCTTAGTGCTCGAACAGCCAACTTCCGTGCTTAAGTAGCATCATTTGGCAACCAACAGGTTTGAATATGGGTCTTAATGGGATCTATCCATGACATCCCCAGACCAATAGGAGCTACAAGCTTAACATCAATGCTCCGTGTCTTTAAAACGTGGAAGTATACACTTCCTGAACTTTCCTCTATCTCAGATGTAGCAAACTTTGATAAGGCATCTGCCTTAGCATTTTCCTCCCTTGGAATGTGCTCAATATGGCATTCATCGAATTGGGTCATCACAGCCCTTACTAGGTGGACATACTTAGCCATCGTATCATTCCTTGCCTCAAACTCTCCCTTTACCTGGGATACGACCAACTTTGAGTCTCCACAGACCTTCAAGTTCTTGACTCTCAGTGTCCCTGCTAGGCCGAGGCTAGCTATCAGAGCTTCATATTCTGCCTCATTGTTTATGGTCGGGAAGTCTAACTTCATGGCATACTCAATCAAGAACCCATCGGGGCTTTGTAAAACCAAACTTGCTCCACTTGAATTTGTTTTTGATGCTCCATCAAAATAGAGAACCTAGTATTCTTTCTCCTTATCATCCTGTTCTTTGTCCCCCTTATCAATTTCCTTGTCTTGAGGTATGGTATCCTCCTGCCCCCCGACTTCTTGGTTAGATATGGTACATTCCACCACGAAGTCAGCCAATGCCTGGGCTTTTATTGCCATTCTTGGCTTATAATTGATGTCAAATTCTCCCAGCTCTATTGCCAACTTGATAAACCTTCCATTAACCTTGGGACTATGAATGATATTTTTCAGAGGTTGATTTGTTAGTACCTCAATCTTATGAGCCTGGAAGTATGGACACAACTTTCTCGAAGCCATTACCAAGGCTAAAGCAAACTTCTCAACAGTTGAATAATTCAACTCAGCTCCATGCAGAATTTTGCTGACATAGTATATGGGTTTCTAGATTTTATGTTCCTCTTTAACCAATATAGCGCTCAAAGCACTCTCTAAAATGGCCAAGTACAAGTCTAAAACTTCATTCAAAACTGGATTGGCCAACAACGGGGCCTGAGCCATATATTTTTTTAATTCCTCGAATGCCTTCTCGCTTTCCTCACTCTATACAAAATCCTTAATCTTATTTAAGGACTTGAAGAATGACAAGCACTTGTCTCCAGACTTGGAGATGAATCGTCCCAGCGCAGCAACCCTTCCAGTGAGCTTTTGAACATCTTTGATAGTTTTTGGTGGCTCTATGTCCAGGATTGCCTTTATTTTATCGGGATTGGCCTCTTTTCCTCTCTTGGAGACCATCAATCCCAAAAACTTTCCAGACCCTACTCCGAAAGCACACTTCGTAGGATTTAACATCATCTTATGGTATCTCAGGACCTCAAAAGCTTCCCTCAAATGGGTTATATGGTCAGACTTGACTAGACTCTTGACTAACATGTCATCAACATAAACTTCCATGGTCTTGCCAATAAGATCCTTAAAAATTTTATTTACCAACCTTTGATAGGTGGCTCCTGCATTCTTGGGACCAAATGCCATAACAAGATAACAAAAAACACCAAAGTCAGTGATGAATGATACCTTTTGGATTTCGCCCTTGTGCATCTTGATCTGATTATATCCACTAAATCCATCCATGAAGCTCAGCATCTCATGCCCAGCAGTGGCATCTATCAAAGTATCTATCCTTGGAAACGGGAAACAGTCCTTAGGGAATGCATCATTCCGATCAGTGAAGTCCACACACATCCTCCATTTCCTATTGCCCTTCTTCACCATTACAGGGTTTGCTAACCATTCCGAAAATTGTATCTCCTCAATGAAACCAGCATCTAAGAGCTTCTCTACCTCCTATTTTATAGCCCTTTACCTCTCTGGAGTAAAACTTCTTTTCTTTTGCTTCACTGTCTTCCGATTTGGGTCCACATTCAGCTTGTGAGTAATCAGTTCCGGGTCTATGCCTAGCATATCAGCTACTGACCATGCAAACACATCACTATTTTCTTGCAAAAATTTCACCAACTTCCCTTTAAGGGGCTCGACTAGTGTGGCTCTAACGAAAGTCACATTCTCAGGATCTTCGGGGACTAAAGGAATCGAAACCAAGTCTTCTGCTGGATTCCCTCTTTTTTCATTATTCTCTCAGATATCCAGATCTTCAATAGGCAGAACCTGCCCCCCCAACTCCATCTACCCTCAGTGAGGCCACATAGAAACTTCTAGCCATTTTTTGATCTCATCTCTCTTCTCCAATCCCATTCCGGGTGGCAAACATCATAACTGAATGATAGGAAGAAGGGACTGCCTTAAAGGCACGTATCCCTGTTCTTCCCATGATAGCATTGTAAGTTGAACTAGCCTTTACCACCACAAAGTCCAACATCTGTGTTGCTTGCCTTGGTTCTTGTCCTATGGTTGTTGGCAACTTGATTATCCCTTCCACGGGGCACTCCACACCCGTAAATCCATATATCGGCATGTCGGTTGGGGTCAATTGGGAGTCATTATAACTCATCCTTAAAAAAGTATCATGGAACAAGATATCCACTGAAGCACCATTATCCACAAGGACCTTCTTAACCGGGTTGTTTCCTATTATAGGTGTTATGACCAACGGGTCGTCATGCGGAAATTTCACACCCTCTAGGTCAGAATCATCAAAAGTCATTGTTACTCCTGTCCTGGACCTCTTTGGGGCTTCTCCAATAATATGCATAACCTCCCTGGCATATGTTTTCCTGGAGTTCTTGAGCCATACCCGACAGGGTTTGAGGAAAGGCCCGACACTTAATAGTGTCGTTCACGGGTTGCAACAACAGTGCATTGGAGAATGTCCTGACATGATTAGCGGGATCTCCCGTGCCATCATAAGCTTTGATAGTGGGCATCTTGAACTTCCTTGAGATGTGGGCATTCATTATCTCTTCAGTAAATGGTGGAGTAGGATCATCAGGATCTCCAAGGGGAAGAATATTGCTTAGATCAGCTCTTGGGACTACAACCCTTCTTCGTGTCGGACCATCCAAGTCTATGATTGGGGTAGGATTTCTCCCCATAGGTGGTAATGGGGGCCTAGGAACCTGGTGCGCCTCCAAGTCGCGCTTCAGCCTTTAAATCTCAGCCTCATGGGCCTTGATTCTCTCCTGCACTTCTTGGGGATTCACCCCTCGGGTGCTCCTAGGGCGTTGGTTACCATCAGCCATGGGCTTTTTGCCAACACGTCTCCTTCTTGGGGCCACTTCATTATCCACAGATTCAGAATCTCTCTCAGTATAAGGACCAGAAAATTCCTGGTCCTCTGGGATAGGAGCCAAACCTTATATGTAGGGGTGTTTTCCCCCGTACTTCACTCCGTCCAACATGTCCACTTCCACCAATCTCGGGGTAAAGGGGCATCCTATAAAGGGGGTTAGTGGTTACAACAGTTGAATACTCGTACCCAATGGGTCAAGAATTCACAGGTGTATGTGGTTGTTGAAGTTGGGGATTAGTACCTTGAGGAGCCGGGGGAATCGTCCCTTGAGGTTGAGGTTCAGTTGCCCCTACCTGGGCTTCTCCTTGGGTGACGGCATAGGTTGAATACGGAGGCACCTCCACGGTTAACGAAATCTTTGGGTTGTCCCCGCGGGTGTCCCTCCTTCAAGGACGCTGCTTGTTCTCCGTGTTCTCGCCATGGTTTTTGTTGTGCTTTCCCACATACGGCGCCAAATGTTATGGATCAAAAACTAAGGTATAATAATTGCGGTATCTATTACTAAGGAACGTGAGCTTCGAGGCTCGATTTGACTGCTCTTGTGTTTCGTGACTCAACCTGCCTTAGAACGATGCCTACGTACCTTTGTGATTGCCAAGGATCAAGTCAAAAAACGTAGTTCCGATTTGTGGGGTGAGGCCCCTTATATAGATATTGGGAGTCCATGAATTGGATTTGGGTTAGGAGACTTGGTGGTCAAGTCTCAGAATTAGAATGGACTTTGGAGTCCTAAGAATTAGGAAGCTGATTCCTTATCCCACCAGGTTCCTTGGAGGTCAATCTACAAGGATTTATTTCTCTACTATGACTCATCTTATCAGCAGACTTATCCCTTATTAATTAATTACAAATGTAATTAATATTCAGGGTTTTGGGCCTTCTTTGTTCTATCAGGCCTGATCAATGTGTTAACCTTTTTGGTCTGAATGTCATACATCTTCTTATTGGGCCTTGTAGCCTAAATCATGTGTAATTAATGCAATATTAATTACATAATCAGGACTTATTTATTCCCTATCAGTTGCTTACCATACTGAACTTTTATGTAATCTTGTAAAGCATACTACTTTAACAAATGAATGTGTTTTTACTTTATCACCATAAGGTATTGTGACGGCCTTTGTTTTCATTTCCATAAATGATAGTCTTAGATAATAAATCACACAGAGAGGGGGGTGAATGTGTTTTTGTATTTTTCTGCTTTTCTAGAATATTTAAGGTGGTGAACAAAATGAATTAAATCTTGTAGTGAAATGTGTTAATGCTGAAATTAAACAAGTAAGAACAGTGGACATAGATCTTTCAAAACTCACTTAATTTTATATTAAAATTAAGAATGTTTTGCTAAAAAAATTTTAGGCTCTTTGTTGATAAAGAGCTTAGCTTCTTCCATGAGATAATATAAGATTTTTCTTATCTAAATTGTTACTTTTAACGAAGGACCAGTGTTAACTTTATATGATAGTTAACTACTGGTTTACACATTGTGTAATAAGAGATGATATTCACTTTAGTAAACTGTCACCAATCATTCCATTTTAAGAAAAGCATATCTTTCATTTCTGGCTTAGCATATCTTTGTATACTGTGTTAACTTTGATCTTCCTTTGTCAGATAATCTTTGTTAGGTCACACAAAACTGTAGAAGGGGGTTGAATATAGTGTTAATACAATCAAATCGATTTAACACAAGTATGTAACAAAGATCAAGTATATTGAATAAACTCTGTTATAATAAGAACTGCTGTTCTCTCTCAGTGATGAACAAATATCACTAAGAGTTGCTAGGTTACAATGTATAATCTTCTCGATAATGATAACACATCTAGTGTAAACCCTAAGTCTGTGTTTATATAGTACACAGTTACAAGATAACTTCTAATTGATATGGAATACAATTCTATCTCCTAAAATATATCAATCAGATATCTTCTACAAGTCTTCCAGTCTTCTAACTCTTTCCATGCATATCTTCTTTTATTTTAGTCTCGATCTTCTACTGTAAATCAGCTTCCTTCCTTATATGAAAGTCTTCCCGCACCTAAGTTCTGAAATGACCTTAAGTTCTGATATTAAGTTCTGACTTCCAGTAAGTCCTGATTTCAGTAAGTCATGATATGTCCTGTTTGTTAAGATCTGAAAACTAAACATGAATCATATTAGACATGACATCTCAAATATATCTAACAATCTCCCCCAACTTGTAAATTATGCAAAATATACAAGTTAATAGATTTGATGATATCAAAAACATTTAAGTACAAATGCAAATAAGAGTTTAACTAGATAACTAACTACAACTTACAGTCCTTGTAGCTTTTACCAATCTCACCGAGTCAATCTAAATCCATAATGATTCTTGACAAAGCTTGATATTAGCTTTTGTTATTTAATCCTCAGGACTTGAGAGAGTGTAGTCTTGACTTGCTTCATCTCTTCATTCTGACTTCCAATCTGATAGATTGCAGTCCTTAAAGCAAAGATATTGTTATTCCTAGAAGACTAACAATGAGATTTACAGAAGGGGGGTTGAATGTAAATCTCAAAACTTTTTCAAGTTTTGAGCAGTTTATAAAGTTGTGTGTTCAAGAAGAACAAGTGTGTGAATTGCTTTAAGCTAATACAGACAGATATATATTCAAGCACAAATGTAAAGAACACAACAGACCTTAAAAACTTTTCTGGTGGATTTGTTGTTCCACCAGAGATGGTATATTAGAAAATCTGTGTTCAACAATGTTGATCACAGCTGCATCCTAGTACAAACTAGATGAATTTTCTCTCAAGATATTTCTTAACAGCTCTGGAAAAATCTCTCTAATTACTAGCTTCTTCTTGGTTCATATATATTACCAAGTGTACAAGTGAAAAACAATATAAAATTACAATAGTAAAATAAGTTCTTCACTTGCTTCTTTTCCTGTTCACTCAAGTACTTTGTTGACTATTGCAACTTTGTACAAAAGAAGAACGGCTGCTTTTTCTGTTGATCCTGAAATTCGGCTACCACATCTCAGTTTTCTCTGTCAACCCACGTGCCTCTGCTTGTAGGTACAACTACCACTTATCAACGGCTGATTAGCAGAACATCCGTTGAAGCTTTCATCCGTTGATGACTTCATCCGTTGAAGGATGTTATCCGTTGAAGCTTTCATCCGTTGATGCTCTCATCCGTTGAAGGATGTTATCCGTTGAAGCTTTCATCCGTTGATGCTCTCATCCGTTGAAGGATGTTATCCGTTGAAGCTTTCATCCGTTGATGCTCTCATCCGTTGAAGGATGTTATCCGTTGAAGCTTTAGAGACATCCGTTGAAGCTTAGCTTCTCATCCGTTGAAGGTCTTTTAAGTCATCCGTTGATACCACTTCATTTATACAAAATTACAAGGCATGAAATATTTACAATTGGCCTTCCTATCTGCATATCATCTAGTAGTCAACATGACTCATAGTTTCTCTCAACTTCTAAGAATTACAATTTTAAATACAGAGACTGAAATATGCTACAATACTAGACTTATTTCTAAGTAAAGCTACACCATCAACGGATAGCCAAAGTGGTCTTATCCGTTGAGGCTACAGACACTAAATTTCTACTTAAGTGTTTTGTTAAACATATCATCAAACTAATGCACATATATTCCTAACAATCTCCCCCTATTTATGTCTATAAGAACTGTAGGCATAAATTCAGAGTTAACTTGATGATAACAAAACACTTAACAAATATTTGAATTGAAACTAAGTAGAAATATAAAAAGTGCTGCAAAAGTGTATGTACTAGGAGGTAATTGAAGATTTACAGTATTTCCAAGGGTGCTCCTCTAGCCTGAGCAAAACATCATTTTCTTCTTTGTTCCCTGGTTTTCTTTCCTAGCCCTTTGTCATTTCCCTCAATTTGGAGTTGGAGTTTTCTGAAGAATTCAGCTTCATCTTCATCACTGATATCCAACTTAGATTGCATTTCCTTGAGAGTTTCATTGCTGGCAATCTTGAGTTGGTCTTCAAGTCTGAAAAATCTTCTGACTCCTCTGTCATCTCTAAATTCCATCAACCAATGAGGTGATTTGTGAATTTTAGTTCCCCTTTCTTGTATGAGTAAGGTTCTGGGCAAAGCATTTGGTTCCCTCCAAGTCTTCCTTATGTTGGCAATCTTGTTGAGAATTTCAGTCTTGGCTGTTCTGGTAAAGCCAGAATCCTTTTTGATGGCTGAAAAGACTCTGATCAAGGTAGAGTAGCCTTCATTTAGAATCCTGTGGAGAGGCCATGTTCTTTCCCCAGCTCCTTTATATCTGAACACTAATCTTTCTGGTAACTGTCTGTAGGCAGCTATTCCCCTTACATCCTCCAGCTCATCCAGATAGAGTTCAATGTCTGAAATTTCTTTTATGTCACAGATGTGAACATAATCATCTTTAGAAATGGGTGACTTAGGTTTAGGTTTTTGTTTTTGAGTGAATTTCTTAGAGGTTGTGGGAGGTGTAGATTTTGGTTTTCTTTTCTGTTTCTTTGGTGGTGGAAGAGTGGTTAGAAAGGTAGGCAATGTGATGTTGTCCCAATCAATAGGTTCCTCTTTTGGAATGATTGGTTCACCATGGATATTTATAGAGGGATCAGTAACAAAAGGTTCAGGTATGGAAGGTAGTGGTTTAGATGTAGATTTGGTATCTTCAGGGTTATCTTCACTCCTTCTGTGTGCCTTGGCCTTTCTTCTGTTTCCCTTCTGCCATTCCTCTCTTTCCTCCATATTTTCACCAAATATGCTCCCAAGAACCTCATCTAAGTTAGCAATCTTTTCTTCACCCCTGACTTCAATTCCTTTCATTTCTTCAACTTGGCTTGACTTTAGCTGTTTTTCAAGCTTTGCTTGTGCTCTTTTGTCAGCCTTTAATTGCTTGGCTTCTTCTTTCTTAGCTATTGAGAATTTGGGATGTCCTTGCATCACACATATGCTCTTTCCCTCTCTAATGATAATAGCTCTATTTCTCCTTACAGCCTCATCCATGGACTTTTTGAGATAGGCAATACTCCTGCCTAAGATCTTGTTCTCATCATCTTTTGAAGGAGGAAAGTCCACTTCTTTTAAAGGATTCTTTGTTGAGTCCTTATTGGATCTTTCATTGGGCTTGAGGATTATAGCTTGTAGCTCTTTGGAAGAAGCTTCTCCATCCTTAAGACTCCCTACTGGCATGAGCTCCATGTTGATTGGTTCAATCTTTGTGCTAAATTTCACAGATGTTGATTTGTTTTGTGTAGAACCAAACACCAATTGCAACCTTTCATCAATTCTCCTCCATTGTTCTTTCATTTGTATTTCAGCTGCTGCTAGCTGAATCAAATCAATTCCATCAGATTTTCCCTTGATTTGAATGATTGGAGAGGTAGTGATGGCAGGAACTAGCACTTTAGATATCTGAATCTTTGTAGAGGGCTCTCCTTCCCCTTCCCTGTTATTCTCCCCCTTTTTGTTATCATCAAGGAGAGGGGTCAAGCCTTGTGCTTTTGCCAGCTGCATTAGAAGATTGGTTTGAGATTGTTGGTTGAGAAGAAGGGTGGCCACAGAATCTTCAATTCCTTGAACTCTGTCTTCCAACTTGGCCAGCCTTTGTTCAGTAACTGATTCCTTTTTCAATCTCGAAACCAAGTCCTGCAAAGTACCATAGGGCATGACTGAATCCAATTTTTCTGAAGTGAAGGATTTCAAGTCAGCAATATCTTTCCTGAGATCATTTAGACTCATATCTTGCTTTACTTTCTGCAACTTCATGAGATGCAGTGAGTCCAGGTGAGCTTGGAGGATAGCCTTGATATTTGCATTTGAAGTGTTCTGAATGGCCTGTTGAATAGTGATGATTTGTTTGACCAGGTGGACATTGAATTCACCTGTTCTATGCTCCTTAGTCAGGGCCCATTCAGGTAGATTAGAAATGGAACTAGGGTCTTCATCTCCCCCTATGTTCATGCTTCCATCAGAAGAAATAGAGTCATCATCATCAGAATTTACTCCAAATTCCTCAGATGGCTCACCAGCTGTAGAAGGCATCCTGTTAATAGCAGCTTTATCCCTTTGAAGAGATTCTGTTGAGTGCACTAGATGTAGTGTCCTCTCTGCCTCCTCATTGCCCTGAGCAGCCAACAGTTGATAGGCTGTCACAGGATGAGTAAAAGTGTCAGCATCCAAGGAAATGTTATCAATTACAGCTTTGTAATGTTGCTGAAATTGTCTTTCCTTTTCAGCATCATCCACAATCATTGACTCATGAGCAATGGCTGGTTCCACCCTTGTATCAACTGTACCTGCTTTTCTCTCTTTTTCTCTATGTTCTTGCATCAGGGGCTCCCCCTGGCTCACACATCTCACTCCCTCACCTTCACCTTCTAAGGTGGTACTCCACTCACTGACTTTTGCCATGCTGGAAGAAATAGCATGCATTTTTGTGCTCTCAATCTCTCCTTTTGCCTGGGAGCAACCCAGCCTCTCACTCAAATTTTCACTCCCTGCCCTCAATCCTAAAAGTGATTGCACAGTATTCATGTCTTCTACACTTGGAATCATTTCAGTTGTTTGTGTAGAGACTATCAACGGATGTGGAATATCCGTTGAAGTTGAAACTGTTGTTATCAACGGATAACTGCTGTTAAGCTTATCCGTTGAAGAGCAACCACTTGTCAACGGATGAGTGATATCCATTGAAGAAGGAAAAGAAGATGAAATTGAAAGTGATATAACTGTTGAATCTGTATAGATTGATTTGATATGTGTTGATACAGATCCTTCAATTATATCTGAAAGAATTTGCGGGTGATCCAACAAATCATCTAAAAGATGATGATCACCTGTATTTGAGTGGGGCTCCTCCCTGAGTTGTAAAGAGGGAGAATCAGGAATTGATGGGAATAGCATATCCACATCCAGAGATGGTGAAGAAGCATTTGGTGATTGATGTGTAGTTATTGTGAGAGAATGGGGCTGTGACTCCACATTTATTGGAGTCACATCAAACTGAGTTTGAGAAGGCACAGAGACAGATGGATGTTTCTGTGCAGTGTGTGCACCCTGTGTAGAAGATTGGGTTCTAGCCTTCTTTCTTCTAATAAAGGCTTTTGTAGGTGAGTGTTTGGCTTTAGTGTCCCTCCCTCTTTTGTTCTGTGTTCCTGGATGGGAACTCTTTTCAATAGTAACATCCTTTTGGGAGGATGCTACTAGGGATGTGCTAGAGACCTTTTCAACCACCACAGCTTTTTGAGAAACTGGGGCTTGGCTAGCTTGGGAAGCACTCAACTCTCCTTCCTTATCCTGGGGGTTTCTTTGATGTTCACCCCTCCCCTCACCACTCACACCCTGATCACTTCCCTCAGGGTTAATGGTTGTTGTTACAACTGTTGTCTTTTGAGAAACAACAGAGGTGGTTTTCTTTGTCTTGGATTTTGAAAGTTTGGATTTGGTGACTTTGGTAGAAATCTGTTGGGGCATTGACACAGATTTCATGGCCACACTAGAAGATAAAGAAATAGAGGGGTTGGAAGAAGTAGGAGTTGTAGAAGCAATTACCTCACCTACCTGGGGTGCATTCATGATTGGTAAATATACCAATTGCACACTGCTGTTAAGATCCATTCTCTTCAAGTCTGCAAGAACTCTTTTCTCTTGTGCCCAGCACTTGAGTTTATTATTCTCATTGATTATGACTAAACCTTCAGCAACATGGTTAGCCAATAACATAAAGAATCTAGCATAATAGATGTTATTAGGTCTATTAGCTTTGTTACCTAATCTAGTACCTAATTCTAGCATCACATAGTTGCTAAAGTTAAAGTACCTATCAGAAACAAGCATATAGAACATGTTAACAAGAGATGAAGTTATGGCATCAAAATTACTAATTTTCCCAGAGAAAACCTTTATGAAGGCATCCCCAAGAAAACTCCATTCTTTCCTAAGGCCTTTTCGTCTAATACCCCCTAAATTAGCAGAGTTAAGAGAGTAACCTATGGAATCTAACATGCTGGATACATCACTATCAGTGTGTGGTGTCATGGCATTGTTCTCAGGTAATTTAAAACATGCTTGTAAGTCATCACAGTTTATACAGTGATTTTTACCTTTGAGAGTGAAGGAGATAGTCATATCCATGGAGTTGAACTCAGCAGTTGTCCAAATCTCCTCAACTACTTCACAGAAAATCGTTGGGGCTTCCAGCATTGCATAGCTAAGTTTACAGTTTTTGATGAAGTCCATCATTTTGTGATAATCTGAGTGGGCTTCATTCTTCTCTACCAGAGCTATGAAATTATTCTTCTCGTAGATGAACCCAGATTGAGACATAATCTTCACGACTGGTGCCATTGTTGTGAGTAGAAATTGCAGAGAATAACTTGAGGGTTTTGCAGAGAGAAAATGGTAAATGCTTGAAATTCTAAGAAAGCGTAAAGTAATAATGAACAATCAGAAGGGCTTATATGCTTTCAAAAAAAAATAAATAAAGGATTAATCAATAAATAGGTGTTAGTGAATTTCAGCCGTTTAAGAATAAACTGTAAGTATTCTAATAACTACCTTTAAAACCAATACATACAGATGTATGTATGGTATCAACGGTTAAGAAAATAGAATCAACGGCTGTGAAACACCTCAAACGTCTGATGTGACATTTCAACGGATAATGTAAATTGTCATCCGTTGAAAGGTACTTCAGCTTTATCCGTTGACGGATAAAAGTTCCAGAGATATACTTGTCTTTCAACGGATAATGAATATCCGTTGATAGAGCAATTTTGACTTTCAACGGATAGGGAACATCCGTTGATGGAATAAACTTTGTTAAAAGTCAAATTTGTTCTAGCAACTAATATATTTCAGGCTCCACATCAAATTGCAAAGAAGACATGAATTTTAAGAGTAATTAAGCATACCTAGCTCACTTACCAATCTTGTGAATGTTGATTCATCAAGTGGCTTGGTAAATATGTCAGCAATTTGTTGTTCACTTGGAACAAAATGTAGTTCTACTGTACCATTCATGACATGCTCCCTGATGAAGTGGTACTTAATATCAATGTGCTTGGTCCTTGAGTGCTGCACAGGATTCTCTGTTATGGCTATGGCACTTGTGTTGTCACAAAAGATAGGTACTCTATCAACATGAAGTCCATAATCAAGGAGTTGATTCCTCATCCATAACATTTGAGAACAGCAACTTCCAGCAGCAATGTATTCAGCCTCAGCTGTAGAAGTAGAGACTGAATTTTGCTTTTTGCTAAACCATGATACAAGCTTGTTTCCCAGGAATTGACAGGAGCCTGTTGTACTTTTCCTGTCTATTTTGCAACCTGCATAGTCTGCATCTGAATAACCAATTAGATCAAAGCCAGATTCTCTAGGATACCAAATTCCTAAATTTGGTGTACCCTTGAGATATCTGAAAATTCTCTTGATAGCAATTAAGTGAGACTCCCTAGGATCAGCTTGAAATCTCGCACACAGACATGTAGCAAACATTATATCTGGTCTGCTAGCAGTTAAATATAAAAGTGAACCAACCATGCCTCTATAACTTGTAATGTCCACAGACCTTTCAGTCTTATTTAATTCAAGTTTGGTGGCAGTGGCCATGGGAGTTTTTGCAGATGAACATTCCATTAAGTCAAACTTCTTTAAAAGATCATGAATATATTTAGTTTGACTAATGAAAATTCCATTACTAACTTGTTTAATTTGTAAACCAAGAAAATAGGTTAGTTCTCCCATTAGGCTCATTTCATAATTGCTTTGCATTAGCTTAGCAAACTTCTTACAAAGATTATTATCTTTAGAACCAAATATTATGTCATCTACATAAATTTGAACAAGTATACTAGAGCCATTAACATTTCTAAAGAAGAGAGTTTTATCAACAGTACCTCTAGTGAAGTGATTCTCCAAAAGAAATTTTGATAATGTTTCATACCAGGCTCTAGGTGCTTGCTTCAGTCCATAGAGTGCTTTCAACAGATAATACACATAGTCTGGAAAATTTGGATCTTCAAATCCTGGAGGTTGACTTACATAGACTTCTTCCTCTAATTTCCCATTTAGAAATGCACTCTTGACATCCATTTGATAGACTTTGAAATTGGCATGGGCTGCATAGGCTAGAAAGATTCTGATAGCTTCAAGTCTTGCAACAGGAGCATATGTCTCATCAAAATCTATTCCCTCTTGCTGAGAATAGCCTTTAGCAACCAATCTGGCTTTATTCCTTATGATAATGCCATTTTCATCCATCTTATTTCTGAATACCCATTTTGTATCAATAGGACTCTTGTTCTTTGGTTTGGGTACCAGCTTCCAAACTTGGTTTCTCTCAAATTGGTTTAGCTCTTCCTGCATAGCTAATATCCAATCTGGATCCAATAAGGCTTCTTCCACTTTCTTAGGTTCCTCCTGAGATAGAAAACTACTATACAGACATTCATCTTGAGTAGCTCTTCTTGTTTGCACTTTAGATGATGCATCACCAATGATCAGTTCAAAGGGATGATTCTTGGTCCATTTCCTTTGAGGTGGAAGATGAGCTCTAGATGAGGTGATCTCAGTATTGTCATGATGTGAGATAGAGTTTTGATTAGTTGAAACTCCCCCTGAGTTGTTGGTCCTTTGCAGGGAACTTGGAGTTCCATCAATTAATGATGTAAATTGATTATCAGTTGATGAGCTATGATCAACGGATGTTTCATTAAGTACTTCAACGGATGATGCACAATGTCTTTCAACGGATGCTGAATTTTGTGCATTATCCAGGAGCAAATTTTGTATTCCTTTTGAAGTGTCGTCTCCATCAATCTCTTCTTCACTATCATCACAATATATTTCAATATTGTCAAATTTGAGTCTCTCATAATGTTCCTCATCTGTTAGTCCATCAATCTTTTTATCATCAAACACAACATGCACAGATTCCATAACAATGTTGGTTCTTAGATTGTAGACCCTATAAGATTTTCCAGCTGAATAACCAACAAATATTCCTTCATCAGCCTTTGCATCAAACTTCCCTTTATGGTCAGATTGATTCCTTAGTATAAAACATTTACATCCAAAGACATGAAGAAAGTTTAGAGTTGGTTTTCTTTTCTTGAACAACTGATAAGGAGTCATGCCTTTAGCTTGATTGATCAGAGAAATATTTTGAGTGAAACAGGCACAATTAACAGCTTCAGCCCAAAAATATGTTGGTAACTTTGATTCTTCAAGCATTGTTCTGGCAGCCTCAATTAAAGATCTGTTCTTTCTTTCAACTACCCCATTTTGCTGAGGTGTTCTTGGAGCTGAGAACTCATGCATGATTCCATTTTCTTCACAGAACAGCCTTAATGTCAAATTCTTGAATTCAGTTCCATTGTCACTCCTGATGTTTCTTACTTTTAAGTCAGGATGATTATTGACTTGCCTGATGTGATTGATAATGATTTCACTTGCTTCATCCTTTGATCCAAGAAAATAGACCCATGTGAACTTTGAGAAATCATCTACAATCACTAAACAATATCTTTTTCTTGCTATTGACAATACATTGACTGGTCCAAACAAATCCATATGTAACAGCTGTAATGGTTCATCAATTGTTGTTTCAAGCTTCTTCTGAAATGATGCTTTCCTTTGTTTGCCTTTCTGACAAGCATCACACAGACCATCCCTTGAGAATTCAACAAGAGGAATTCCTCTTACTAAGTCCTTTTTGACTAGATCATTCATTGTCTTGATATTCAAATGGGATAGCTTCTTGTGCCATAGCCAACTCTCAACTGAACTTGCTTTGCTGAAAAGACAAGTAATAGATTCTGCATCTGTAGAGTTGAAGTCAGCTAAGTACACATTTCCTTTTCTAACTCCAGTTAGAACCACTTTGTTGTCTTTCTTACTAGTGACAACACAGGCTTCAGAATTGAAGGAAACTGTATTCCCTCTATCACATAGTTGACTGATACTCAGTAAGTTGTGCTTGAGACCATCAACTAATGCAACTTCTTCAATGATGACATTCCTTGTTGAAATCAAGCCATATCCCATAGTAAACCCTTTGCTGTCATCTCCAAAGGTTATGCTGGGGCCAGCTCTCTCTTTAAACTCTGTGAGCAGGGAGAAATCTCCAGTCATGTGTCTTGAACAGCCACTGTCCAAGTACCATAGATTTCTTCTATTTTCCTGCACACCACAAAATCAATCAATTTGATTTTGGTACCCAAGTTTCCTTGGGTCCATTCTTGTTAGCCTTTCTCCTAGACTTCATTCCTCCTGCATCTTTAGACTTAGGTGAGTTTGAGTCAACCTTGGTCTTAGATGTGGTTGGTTGAGGTGTAGGGTTAGTCACAACATTATCCAGCACATTTATAGTATTATTAGGCATGGATTGTGCATACATGTTATTCCACATTGGCATATTGTATGGAAATTGAGGCATACTGAATGCAGCAAGATAAGAATTGTTAAAATATGGCATGTTTGCAAAATGTGCATAAGGATTTTGTTGAGACATAACAGGCAGAGCATGTAGAGGTGATACAGACATGTTAGGCATGGAAGAGGGTACAGTTATGGGAGATTTCTTAATAGATTTACAGTTAGCAGATAGATGATTAACACTACTACAATGCACACAGCTTTTTCTAGGAGCATACTTGTCAGGTGTGTAATTGTTATGTTTGTTAACTCCTACCTTCCCATTTCTGTTGGATTTCCTTTTGGATTCCTTTTTATCCTCAACCATCTTGAGCCTATTGTTTAACTGTTCTAAGGTCATGTGCCCTACATTCACCTTTCTGACATCTTTGGATGTGCTTGCTCCTTCTTTGACAAAGTTCTTTGAAGTTGAACCAAACTTTTTGTTGAGTTTCTTTAGATTTTCTCTTTTAGAAACATCTGCCTGTTTTAATTGAGGAACCTTCAACGGATGTTCCTTTTCTTCCTTCAACGGATAACTTTCATCATCCGTTGATTCCACATCCGTTGACAGTCCATCAATTAATTCCAGTTTCTTTTTATTTTTATCCCAGGCAGTTTCACAGAATGATTCAATTCCTTGGACTTTGGCAATTTGAGCACTTACATCCCTAGATGTTTTCCAGGCTTTAATCACCTCTTGCTCTTTCTCTAATTGATTGGAAAGTATTTCTACTTTCTTAATAGATTCAGCTAGTTCATTTTCAACAGATACACAATGCAGCTTAGTCTTTTCTAGGTCAATTAACTTATCTTCTAACACAGCATTTCTATTACTTAAAAACAGATTGTTCTCTTTAATCCTACTATTTTCTTTAGCAAGAGATTTAAGAGATACACGCAAATGATACAGTTCAGTAGACATGTCATTAAAAGCATCATTGCACTCTTCTTTAGTAAGCTGTGTTATATCAGTAGTAATTACCTGGTTGCTTGATGAACTAACTTCATTCTCCTCAGAATCAGCCATGAGAGCCAAGTTAACATATTCCATGTCTTCATCCTCTTCTTCTCCATCAGCTGCCCAGTCTCTTTCTTGAGTAATGAAAGCCCTTTCCTTCTGTTTGAGCAGATCAAAATATTTCTTTTTGTAATCTACTTGTTCAAATTTCTTCTTTTCAGAGGTTGGCTTTCTGCACTCACTTGCAAAGTGTCCACTCATACCACAATTAAAACACTTGAACTTGGATTTGTCCACCATGTTCTTATGGGGTTTAGTGGCTCTAGTGTTTTTCCTGAACTTCATCTTTGCAAATCTCCTGGACAGAAATGCAAGATGCTCATCAATACCATCAGAGTCATCTTGACTGGAGTTGTCTTCATTTTCAGCAACTTGCCCTTTACCCTTGTCTGATTCTGGATTTCTTACACCATCTTTGGAGCTTGATGTAGATCTCACAGTTTCTTTTCTGCATTCTTTCTCATTTTCAGCTACCAATGCAACTGAACCTCCTTTCTTTCTCCCCCTCTCCAATACCTCATCCTGTTCCAACTCTAGTTCATAAGTCTTCAAGATTCCATATAATCTTTCAAGAGTAAAGTCCTTATAATCTTGAGAGTTTCTTAAGGAAACAGTCATGGGTTTCCATTCCTTTGGTAAGGATCTCAAAAATTTAAGATTTGAATCCTTCACCTGGTACACTCTACCATACAGCTTCAGTCCATTCAACAGTTTTTGGAATCTATTGAATGTGTCATTTAAAGATTCATTTTCTTCAAAATGAAAGTGCTCATACTGTTGAATGAGAAGCTGCATTTTGTTCTCTCTTACTTGTTCTGTACCTTCACACAGCAGCTGAACTGTGTCCCAAACCTCTTTGGCAGTTGAACAATTTATCACATTATCAAACATATCCTTGTCAAGACCATTAAACAAAATGTTCATAGCCTTCTTATCCTTGTGGACTTCTTCTGTGTCTTCCATTGTCCATTCTGCTCTGGGTTTTGGAATGGATTGACCAACAGCAATTGTGGCCGTAGCAACTGTGGCTACTTTGTGGGGAATGTGAGGACCATTCTCAATGCAGTTTACATAACCTTCATCTTGGGAGAGTAGATGAAGGTGCATTTTCACCTTCCAGTGGTGATAACTGTCTTTGTCAAGAACTGGGATCTTTACTCCAATATCCTTCTTACTCATCTTTGTTAGATTCCAAGATCTTTAAACTCTTTGTGTGTCAAGAGCCTGCTCTGATACCAATTGTTATTCCTAGAAGACTAACAATGAGATTTACAGAAGGGGGGTTGAATGTAAATCTCAAAACTTTTTCAAGTTTTGAGCAGTTTATAAAGTTGTGTGTTCAAGAAGAACAAGTGTGTGAATTGCTTTAAGCTAATACAGACAGATATATATTCAAGCACAAATGTAAAGAACACAACAGACCTTAAAAACTTTTCTGGTGGATTTGTTGTTCCACCAGAGATGGTATATTAGAAAATCTGTGTTCAACAATGTTGATCACAGCTGCATCCTAGTACAAACTAGATGAATTTTCTCTCAAGATATTTCTTAACAGCTCTGGAAAAATCTCTCTAATTACTAGCTTCTTCTTGGTTCATATATATTACCAAGTGTACAAGTGAAAAACAATATAAAATTACAATAGTAAAATAAGTTCTTCACTTGCTTCTTTTCCTGTTCACTCAAGTACTTTGTTGACTATTGCAACTTTGTACAAAAGAAGAACGGCTGCTTTTTCTGTTGATCCTGAAATTCGGCTACCACATCTCAGTTTTCTCTGTCAACCCACGTGCCTCTGCTTGTAGGTACAACTACCACTTATCAACGGCTGATTAGCAGAACATCCGTTGAAGCTTTCATCCGTTGATGACTTCATCCGTTGAAGGATGTTATCCGTTGAAGCTTTCATCCGTTGATGCTCTCATCCGTTGAAGGATGTTATCCGTTGAAGCTTTCATCCGTTGATGCTCTCATCCGTTGAAGGATGTTATCCGTTGAAGCTTTCATCCGTTGATGCTCTCATCCGTTGAAGGATGTTATCCGTTGAAGCTTTAGAGACATCCGTTGAAGCTTAGCTTCTCATCCGTTGAAGGTCTTTTAAGTCATCCGTTGATACCACTTCATTTATACAAAATTACAAGGCATGAAATATTTACAATTGGCCTTCCTATCTGCATATCATCTAGTAGTCAACATGACTCATAGTTTCTCTCAACTTCTAAGAATTACAATTTTAAATACAGAGACTGAAATATGCTACAATACTAGACTTATTTCTAAGTAAAGCTACACCATCAACGGATAGCCAAAGTGGTCTTATCCGTTGAGGCTACAGACACTAAATTTCTACTTAAGTGTTTTGTTAAACATATCATCAAACTAATGCACATATATTCCTAACAGATATGGTTTCTTTTTAAACCATCATTCAGTCTTATTCCCTAGGATGAGAAGAATCTTCATTGTAGCATAGACATTTCCCATTCATAATCACTTCAAGCTTAGCATAATTCTTCTTTATTGGAATCTCACTTCCATTATCTTCAACAATTCTAGGAATGAATTCTGTAATTCTTGAACCAGAAATTCTTGCTTTATCTCTGATGGTCTTCAATATGAAATTTGACCATCTCCTAATAATATCAGACTTTACCTCTAAAAGGTAATGAAAGAATTAAAGTTCTTTCAGTGATTTGTTTAGCACATCTAATTCTGACATCTGATATGTCCTTCCATATTCAAGAAATAGAATCAGATTTTCCTTTACATTGTGCTTGTCATGAGCATTCAGTACCACTTGAACAGAGATAACCTTATCAAGGTGTTTCTGTGTAACATCTTCAAGAGGTTGATCAGTTAAAAGAAATGGATCTCTAATAAGCACTTCAACTCCTATTTTGATCTTAGCTTCATCAGAACCTAGTCCAGCTCTGTCTCTTGCATCTCTGGCTTTTAATCCAACAGTAATGAAATCAGATAACAATTGGCTTTTCTTTGGATCTGATGGTTTGACATTTTTCCATAGGAGTTTCTTTTTGTCAGCTACTTTCATATTGTCCAAATCAATTTGAGCACTGTCAGAGGTTGATATTTTGATGATTTTATCAGAACTTGCTATTTCTGTTGTAGCTTGCAATTCTTCACTCTGAACAACTTGAGCCTTGTCAGAGGTTGTCTTTGATTCTTCAGAAATCTTCCTTCTTTTCAGAGTTTGAACATCTTTATCTTCAGCAAAATTATCATCAGCAACTTGAACCATTTTACACACTGGCTTTATCAAGATTTGAGAAATTTTCATCTCTTGTGGCTTGATTGGTTCATCAACTTTTCCCTTCCCTTTGTATTTGGGATCAATCTCAATTTGTGATCTTGTTTTGGGCTTTGATGCCTCAGTATGTGACTTCTCCTTGATCACAATGCCTTTTTCCTTAGGCCTTGGAGGTTTTTTTGCAACAGAAACTTTTGGCTTTAGATTTTTCTTTTCATCTTTAAATCTAGCTTCTTTCTCCTTAAGATTTTCTAAATCCATTCCTGGATTATGCTTCAAAAATAATCTTCTAGCAATTTCCTCATCAAGTGTCTGAATCTTGGGATCTTTGTAGTAGACTATAGTCTGCTTCCCCTTTAGCTTTAGAGTTTGCATGAACTTTTGAGAATCTTGACTTTCACCTTGTATCAGAACATCAGGCTTTGTCATCAGACTTTGCTCATCAGAACTTGATATCAGATTTTGAGTTTCAGTACTTGCTATCAGATTTTGAGTTTGAGCAGCTTCAAAATTTATCTTCTTTTGAATAGAAGATTTGCTTACATCAGTAATTAGTTTCCTTGAAGAAACCTTGTTGCTCTGCCCTTTACTTTGAACATGACCTCTACCCTTGCTAGGATTTCCCTGTTCATCAGCTTCATCATCTTTCTTCTTCAGTATTTGATCATTATAGCATTTGGACTTAACTATCTTCTCCTCCTTTTTGGCATCATCTGATAGTAAGAGTGAGAGAAGAAGTTCAACTGAAGATTGGATTTTATCCAATTGAGCCTGTTGAGAAGCTTGATTAGCTAGGACCTCAGAGATTTGGGCATGTTGCTTCTCTTGAGCTTTCTCAATTGCTTCTACTTTTTCTAGTGTAGGTCAGGATATGTCGATTCAAATTCAACATTTATTTGTCAAATCATTATAAATTATTAGTAACCACAATTTTAAACAAAACAGTCATCAAGAAATACAGTTCAAGTAGATGAAGTAAAGATTAACAGGCTTCAATGAGAACATTCACATGCACAGAATGCGAGATAAACAAAGACTAAATCTTGCAACCAAAAGAAATTTCATTAAAATATCAAAAGAATATATTTTATGAAATTTGTAGATTACATGCAAAAGATTACAAGATAATCCTAGTCTAAGATGGTGAACATTAACAGCCTTGGTCTAAGAAGGAAAGCTATGAATTAGTTCCTCCTGCTACTGACAACTAGCACTGCAAGATGGATGATCCGTTCTTGCCGAAGAAGAGCCTCTCTCCGTTCTTCTTCCAAGCGATCAAGATGGAGTTGATAGTCCATCTTAAAGAACAAGAGATTTGTCCGAACCTCTTGTGGAACCAAGTTCCATATCTCATCAGGAATGGCAGTGACGTGCCATTCCTGTTCCCAGTCACCACAACTGAACTCGACGTTAAAGTTTTCATAGTTCATAAACATGTTTACAAGAACCATATTTATGAAGGAGTAAAATAGTGAGAATTAAAAGAGAGAGAATGATTTTGTGTGAGAATAGAAGATGATATGTCTGAGATGAAATGTCGGTTAAATAGCCTATGGAATATCAAGGGACTAGAGGACTGATTAATGATTAAGTGTAGAGTTAACTTAATGAGCGTCTCCCTAGACCGATGTGTAATGATTTAGGCAATATGTGAACAGTCAATAGTTAAAGCAGGAGTTAATGGGCATGGGAAATAAGTAATAATTACTGTGCACATGCAGTTTTTCAAGACAAACACGTTTACCACTAACCCAAATGATTATGACTATTTTAACTCACCTAATTATATTCTGATTAAATATGACCGTTTCAATATTTACCATAAATAAGTCAAGTAAAGAAAAATGCCACGTAAGCATCAGAGTGTCCATCAGGATTTAATATCAGAACTTGACTATTATCAGATTTTAACAGTCATCAGAGCATGGCTTCTGTACTCAAAAAGTGAATGTTTGTTTCTGTGATTCTTCATACAAATACTGACTTGTTTCTTCAGAGTTTAAGCATCAGAACCTCCATCAGAACTTGACCTCGGAATTTATGCAAATGACACTTAACTGTTTATCTAAAACAACTTAATCACCACGGTTATTTTCATCATTCATATGGAGTGATATTGTGTGCATTAGCAAAATATCAGATAAAGATTAAAGTCTGATAAACTTCAGTACATCTTAAAAATAAGGCATAACTAAGAAAACTGCTTAAAATATGTCATTAATAATGAAGTCTACTATAGAATGAAGTTATGCAAAAGTCCACCTCAACAGTTTGAGCTCATTTTATGCATCTTTTGAAATTCCTTTTTACAGTGGCTTCTCAGTGTAAGTGAGTCACAACTGCTATCAGAATTTATGCTATTATCAGAGTATTTCTCCAGTAATCAGAGAATGTGAAAAGTCACCAAGAAAATTTTATTTGCTTTTCTAATACATATTACTTAATACCAGCAATGCACTTGGGTCTTCCCTTCCACATATTTACTCTAGATCTCAAAGGAGTACCTGACTTTAATTTTCTTTTCTTTTCTTTAGATAAGTGAGGCTTATCAGCATTTAGTTCATCCTTAAGATTTACTGACATCAGAATTTGACAGATAAGAAGCAAGAATCTAGTTTGTGACTTAGTAATAAGATACACAAAGTAAATTTTACTAAGCTCAAAATCAGAATTTGCTTGTGTTAATGAATTTGCACATAAATAACTAATTCAAACATGGGATTTCTAGTTTGTTAAAGACTACTAGGTCAGCATCTAGCACAGGAATTCTCATTGGATTGAATAGTCATAAAACATTCAAATCACTATCAGAGTTTATAGAATCACATCAGATAACAATCAATATTTAATATATTTACAGTTTAAGCACAGATTACATGAAGATAAGACAATCTGTAAACATTGATCATAAAGTATGATGCATGAGAACAAAAACTAAGCAGATTTAGAGAAAGAACCTGAAACCATTCCAAGTTCATTTACCAGTCTTGTAAAAGTAGCTTCACATAGTGGTTTTGTGAAGATATCTGCTAGTTGTTGATCTGTTGGAACAAAATACAATTCCACTGTACCTTCATCCACATGTTCCCTTATGAAATGGTACCTAATGCTGATGTGCTTTGTCATTGAGTGTTGAACTGGATTATCTGTCATAGAAATAACACTTTGATTATCACAATAAATAGGTATTTTAGAAAATTCTAACCCATAATCTAGCAACTGATTCTTCATCCAAAGAATCTGTGCACAACAGCTTTCTGCAGCAATATATTCTGCTTCTGCAGTTGATGCGGAAATTGATTTTTGTTTCTTGCTAAACCAAGAAACCAATCTGCCTCCAAGAAATTGGCAGCTTCCACTAGTGTTTTTCCTACCTATTTTGCATCCTGCAAAATCTGCATCTGAGTAACCTATTAGCTTAAAATCTGATTCTCTAGGATACCACAATCCTAGATCAACTGTACCCTTGAGGTACTTGAAAATTCTTTTCACAGCTATTAAATGAGGTTCTCTTGGATCAGCCTGAAATCTTGCACAAAGACAGGTAGCATACACGATATCAGGTCTACTAGCAGTTAAATAGAGTAACGAGCCAATCATACCTCTGTAGTTAGTAATATCTACTGATGAACCAGTATCTTTATCTAAATTGGTTGCAGTGGCCATGGGAGTGGATGCAGTTGAACAGTCTTGTATTCCAAATTTCTTCAGTAAATTTCTGGTGTACTTAGATTGATTGATGTAATAACCCCAATTTTTTTTGAAATTTTTGGAAACCCTTATGAATAGTGTTTTGCTGATTATGCTGAATAAGAAAACTTTTCATGCCACACTATGTAGGGGTTCTTTTATTGATCTTCTGGGATATTATTTGTACTCTATGTGGTATATAAGTGTATGTAAAGATCGTCAGAATCCAAATCCGAACAATTTGATTTTTCCCGAAAATCTACCAGATACAGAAAGAATTGAGTATAAGGTAACAGAATAAAAAGGATTTAAACTCAAGGATTATAAGAGAGGATCATGAAAGGAATATGATGTATTGAGAAAGGTGAAGGAAACATAAGTAATAAGATCCCGGGTATGATCCCTCAAACGATAAACGAAAACGAAAGTTAAGCGAACCGCATAACAGATCAGCGGTCATTAGCCAAGTAATTAGGAGTTAATCAATGGGTTAGTGGATGATGATGTCATCACACCAACAAGAGGAAGACAAGTGTAACAAGGTGACATCACATGATGACCTAAGCATGACATAAGGGAAGGAGGTGTGGTTGATTAATAACCACACAATTTTTCATGGGTAAAAAGGTAATTAATCAAAAACAAAAGCTAGCAACCAAGCAAACAAATCAAAAAAAACATAAAACACTTCCATTTTCAAGAAGAGCTCTCGGCTTTTCTTCTTTTTCAAAGAAGAAAATTCCAAAATTCAAGATCCAAGCCTTGTTAATTAGTGAGGTAATTATCTAAGGTTCCTTGTACATAGATATGGATATCATATAAGTTTAAGCTTCTAATTCCTTCACAATCTCTTCCAATAAATCAAGGAATAAGATGGTGAATAGTAACCTTCAAGAAATAACTTTGGTTTTCTTGATTTTTATGAAAGTTCAAGGTAGCTTAAGCATAGATCAAGGCTTCCATGGGCATTCCAAGGATCTTTCATTGATTAAAAGCTTCAAGGAAGGTATAACTCTAAATTATCTTAGCATTAAGTTGTTTGGTATAAAATTATTATGATGATGGAATGATAGATTAAGTGTAGTAGTTGTTTTGTCATGTTGAGATCTTAGTTGTTAAGTGTTTTTGTTGATTTTGGGAGTTAAGAGTAGCACTAGTTGTTCTTGATGATTCATGGTATGATTTGGGCTTGGTTTAAATGGTTTAAAGTGGTTGATGAATGATATTGTCATATGGTTGTAGTGGTATTGATTGGTGATGGTTTGGTTGAATTGGTTTGGTAAAATTTTGGGAAATCGCGTAAACATAGCCGTCGTAATGCCCGATTTACCGTAGACTGTTTTTGTTCTTAACATCAGAACCCTTGAACTCACTGTTAGGTTTTGACCATTTCTATGTTTAGATAGTTCATGTTACGAGCTTCGTTTTGATATGTGGTACGCTTGAATCCGATGTACGGTTTAGGAGAAACGACCGTTTTAAGTAACGGCGTTTCGCGACCGAACCATTACCCCTCGCCTTACTTTGGAACCTTGGTTAAGGACCTTAAATGACTAATTGGGGTATGAAACATTTATGTAAAGTGGATTAGGCAGTTGGTAAGGTACTCGCGAAAGAATCGCCTTAAAACCCTTAATGGTTAATTTATTAAAAATGGTGGAGCCGAGGGTACTCGAGCGACTTAAGTGAATCGTTAAGCGCGAAAGCGAACGTTAGGACTCTAAATGGTTAAAGTCTAGTTTCTTAAGCGACCGGGGTTTAATTCCGACTTATGTTGTTGTTCATAGGTTATCGGACCCACTCTAAGCTTAAGTCTATCCGGGAGCACTCAGGCAAGTTTTCTATCCATTATACTGTTGTTGTGATGTATACATATGTATATGCATTATCTTGTGATAGATGCATGATGGTTAATTAGCAAATTCTTGCGATATATTGTAGCATGTGATATGGTATATATGCATGCCTATTTCGTATTCTTGATACATATATCTGTTGATTCAGTTGATAATACCTATGCTAGAGATAAGCGGTAATTTGCATATACCCTTAGTATAGGGGACCCAAAGGTGAACTTTTTTCTAAAACCGGGAGTCGATACTCCCGAGTATAATATATATATATATATATATATATATATATTTATATATATATATATATGAATAGTTTTTAAAACTATGAATCAAATAAGGTTTATTCGATAACCTTATTTTATTAATGAATATTATTTTGAATATTCATTCGAGGGCTTATGACCCCGTTTATTTTATTATTGAATATTATTTTGAATATTCATTCGAGGGCTTATGACCCCGTTTATTTTATTATTGAATATTATTTTGAATATTCATTCAAGGGCTTATGACCCCGTTTATTTTATTATTGAATATTATTTTGAATATTCATTCGAGGGCTTATGACCCCGTTTATTTTATTATTGAATATTATTTTGAATATTCATTCGAGGGCTTATGACCCCGTTTATTTTATTATTGAATATTATTTTGAATATTCATTCGAGGGCTTATGATTTCGTTGATTTTATTATTGAATATTATTTTGAATATTCATTCGAGGGCTTATGACTCCGTTTATTTTATTAATGAATATTATTATTTGAATATTCATTCGAGGACTTATGACTCCGATTATTTACTAATTATTATTCTTTATTTTATTAAAGAATAATATGTCGATAATCAAACTCACTTTTGATTATTCAAATAAAGATAGTACTTTCGTATAAGTATATCTTTGGTTATTTAATATTCATTGCAAATATAAGTTTTAAAACTTCTACTTCAATTATTTTTAAAAAGATTATTCTTTATGAGGATATTATTTAAATAATAATATTCAGATATTTCCTAATATATCAGGACTGATTTATTTTAGTAAATCAGCATCACTCCATACATTCCTAAAAATGTTTTGCGAGTCTTCAAAATGATTTTAAAAGTTAGAGCGGATCCCAAAACTCATTTTATATTTAAGATCTTCCTTTCAAAGGGGATTTAAATATTCGCTCAAAATCTGAGGGATCCGACTCTGTGGTGTGTTTTATATTCGCAACGAGGTTGCTATTTTGATAAAAGAGTTTTTGATTACTTACCCAATACTCGGGAAGTAAAATTCTTGGAACAAGTTAATCCATTAACAGGCATCGCCTGGGAAATATCGGTGAGTTTTCCTTTCTAACTAGATACGACTTCTTGGTGGAGCCGTATCAACAAGTTTCTACTTGGGGAAAGGGGGGACGAGCTTTACGTTTCAGAGTCATGGATTTCATCTGAACTAGGAGTGGCGTAAGTGGTCGAGTGGCGCCGGCCCATCCTTATTATATTGGCCCAAATGGCCTGGAAGTTCCGCAAGATGGTACATTCCTTAGGAGTCCAGTGTTCGGTTGACAAGTAAATCCGACAGGTTCTCCTCTACATGTAGAAAATGGCGGGGTTGCACTAATACGACTGATCATCGTAAGTTGTCTTCCTGGCGCGGTAAACTCCCGTAATGAGTTCATCATCCAATTAGATATTTCTGCAACACTACTCAGAGCACTTCGATAGAAAGGCTACGGTTGGGCGATTGTTGAGTGTTGGCAGGGTCAAGTTTTGAAAATGATGTTTGCATCAAATGAAGTATCTCGTAACTTCATTTTATTTTGATGATATTTTAAAGATTGATTCTATACAAGTTTTGTCTCGTAGCTTAATCTATTGGATGAACTATTTATACATTGAACGGTGGTAGTTCAAGTAGTATTCGGAAAAGATATAAGTATATTGAAGTATCTTGTAACTTCATCTTTTAAACTTATATCTAGTAAATGATTATCTTGTGCATGTCAAAGATTTTCAGAAAAACGTTGAGACAAGGTTAGATATATGAGATCACCTTGCAACGATATTTTTTATACAGTTATAAACTGGAACTCTGTGTATATTATACATGTCAGAGGATTTCAAAGATTGTGAAAAGTATATATATATATATACTGAATACTTTGTGACTTGATCGCGTTAAGATATCAGCTTGGTTCATTTCTTCTTGACCAAGACTTTCATGAGTACTATGAGAATGCTCATATATTGTTAATTATTATACATATTATTTCGGTGGGCTTGTTGCTCACCCTTGCTTTCTTCATTCATCACACAACATCAGATAGACAAGATGAACAGGACCAAGCTCCCAATTCGCGAGCGGATAGGAAACGTTCCGCAGTTTCCTATAGGCGTTGATATCGCTGTAGCTGAGGTAGGAACTACCAATAGGCTAGGCTTTCAACTTTTGATGTACCAGACTTATGTATCTTTATCAATTGTAATAATGGCAAAGAAATGTAAATTTATTCAGAAACCCTTTTAAGGTGTAATGGCATATAATTTTGGAATAAAATGACTCGTGTTATATTTAGATATTCATCTCTGAGACTATAACTTGTGGTGTGTGTGTTTATTGTGGGGTCACAGTACAGAGTAGTTGATTGTTTATTAAGATTGGGTGTTATTAAGGGAAATGGAACTCATGACAACCCGGATCCCCGACCCCGGATTTGGGGGTGTTACAATCGATAAAGTACCTTCTTCATTTTTCTTGACTTGAAGTCCCAGAAAATAGCTAAGTTCTCCCATCATACTCATTTGATATCTTGACTGCATTACCTTTGCAAATCTTTCACAGAGCTTGGCATTTGTAGAACCAAATATGATATCATCAACATATATCTGTACCAAAAGTAAGTCCTTTCCATGGTTGAGGTGGAACAGAGTTTTATCAATTGTACCTCTATGAAATCCACTTTCCAGAAGAAATTGAGCTAAAGTCTCATACCATGCTCTTGGAGCTTGCTTAAGGCCATAAAGTGCTTTGTCTAATCTGTAGACATGATTTGGAAATTTTGGATCTTCAAATCCTAGAGGTTGTTCAGCATATACCTCTTCTTCCAATTCTCCATTGAGAAAAGCACTTTTCACATCCATTTGAAAGACTTTAAACTTTTTGTGAGCAGCATAAGCCAAAAAGATTCTTATGGCTTCCAATCTAGCAACTGGTGCAAATGTTTCATCATAATTAATACCCTCATGTTGAGAGTAACCCTTAGCAACCAGCCTTGCTTTTTTCCTTGTAATTATGCCATCACTGTCAGTTTGTTTCTGAACACCCATTTTGTGCTAACAATGGATCTTTTCTTTGGTCTTGGCACTAGGGTCCAGACTTTATTTCTTTCAAATTCATTCAACTCTTCCTGCATTGCTTGCACCCAATCAACATCTTGAAGAGCTTCTTCCACTTTCTTTGGTTCAGTCTGAGATAGAAACGAATGATAGAGATATTCATTTGATGTTGCAGTTCTAGTTCTGACACCTGCTATAGGATGTCCAATTATTAAGTCAGGTGTATGTGATTTGGTCCATTTCCTTGCAGATGGAAGATGATTTCTAGAATTGGATCCTCCCCCATGATCCATGTTATCTCCATCAGCATATTCTAATGCTCCCCTATAGTTATGCTCTCTGAAATTTCAGAATTTGAGTTGGTTCCTTCAGGATTTGAAGAATCAGAGTTTCCAGAATTATCAGAACTTGGCTCATCAGAACTTGATGAATCAGAACATAAGGAGCCAATGACAGGTTCTGATGCTTCTCGAGAGTCTTGAGTTGTGGTAGGATCTTCAGCTTGCTCCCCCTGGACAGGTGCATTTTCCTTTGGAGTTGTTATCACAGTTTCAATGAAATCAGAACTTAACCAGTCAGAACTTACAGGATCAGAGTTTAAGTCATCAAAATTTACAGTATCAAAGTTTAAATCTTCATTTTCAAATCTCAGCTTATCATGATCATTGAAATCTTCAAGTCTAGTAATCTTCTTATCATCAAAAGATGACAACCCTTGTTCTTAAATTGTAGACTCTGAAGGCTTTTGTGGAAAGTGGATATCCAACAAAAATTCCTTCATCAGCTTTTAGATCAAATTTTGACAGTTGTTCAGGAAGAGTCTTAAGAACAAAACACTTACAACCAAATATATGAAAGTATTTCAGATTTGGATTCTTTTTCTTCACCATCTCATATGATGTTTTTCCATGCTTGTTTATGAGTGTTGCATTATGGTGTAAAACAAGCAGTCTGCACAGTTTCAGCCCAAAAGTAGGTTGGTAGCTTTGCTTCATCAAGCATAGTTCGTGTAGCTTCAATGAGAGTCTTGTTCTTTCTTTCTACAACTCCATTTTGCTGTGGAGTTCCAGTGCAGAAAATTCATGTTTGATTCCATGCTCTTTGCAGAACTCTTCCATGATTAAATTCTTGAACTCAGTGCCATTATCACTTCTTATAATTTTAACAGAATCTTTGACCAACTTATCCAGCTGTCTGACATGATCAATTAGAGTAGATGCAGTTTCATTCTTCTTATGCAAGAAATACACCTAAGTGTATCTTGTGAACTCATCCACTATAACCATACCATATTTCTTCTTTGCAATAGACATGACATTGACTGGACCAAATAGATCAACATGCAGTAGGTGATAAGGCTCAAGAATTGAAGATTCAGTTTTGCTCTTGAAAGAAGATTTCTTTGTTTTGCCTTTTGACATGAATCACAAAGGCCATTAGGAGCAAATACTGATTTTGGTAGTCCTCTCATAAGATCTTTCTTTACTAGTTTATTTCTGTTGTTGAAGTTTAAATGAGAGAGTCTTTTGTGCCAATTCCTGCTTTCTTCAATTGATGCTCTACTCAACAGACAGATTGCAGAACCATCAGAACTTGTTGAAAGTCTGGCTTCATAAATGTTACCATGCCTGTAACCTTTCAGAACAACTTTGCCTGTAGAATTGCTTACAACTTCACAGTGTTCTTCAAAGAAATCCACCTGATAACCTGTGTCACAGATTTAACTCACACTTAGCAGATTGTGTTTAAGTCCTGAGACAAGAGCTACTGATTTAATGATGACATTTCCAAGATTGATATTTCCATATCCCAGTGTTTTTCCTATGTTGCCATCTCCAAGAAACTCCTGGGCCAGCTTTCTTCACAAAGTCTGATAGCAGGGCTTTATTGCCAGTCATATATCTAGAACATCCACTGTCTAGCACTAGGATATTTTTCCTGTTGCCCTGCAATCACAAAGACCACTAATGGTTAGTTTTAAGGACCCGGACTTTCTTGGATCCTTTGGCCTTTTTAAGTTTGTTAACATTTGCAGCGGATTTAATTTTAGAGTTTATGCTAACATTCTGTTTATCAGAGTTTATATCAGACTTTGCATCAGACTTTACACTAGAAGGAATTAAAGTAACTTTCTTCAAAGAAGGTTTTATTTGATAATAATCATAGTACAGACTATGATATTCCTTACAAGTATAAATGGAATGTCATAAACTACCACAATGAAAACAAGGATTTTGTGGTTTAAACCTAAGATACTGACTCTTAACTCCTGATGTAGGAGGTAAAGAGTTTATATCTTTATTTTTCCTGCAAAAAGAAGCAAGATGGTTAGAGTTTCCACATTTATAACATTTCTTTTTAGGAGCATTAGGAACATGCATATAATTATTGCTTTTATTCACACCTTCCTTTCCATTCCTATTTTTCCTAGCTTCCTTTACCTTATTGACATTCCTAATCTCTTTCAGCTTATGCTTAAGCTGCTTCTTTGTCATTAAGCCTATATTTACTTCAGCTAGTTTATCCTGTTTCAATTTGTTAGAAGTTGACTTTTCCTTAACTTCTGTCACAGACTCTTTCATCTTTTCAGAATCAGACTTTACAGTTTTTGCTACAAATTTAACAGGATTTACCTTTGGCTTAGCGGTCTGTTTAACAACAATTGGCTCAATTTGTTCAGTTCCTTTTTCACTTTTATCATCTCCATAACCTAAGCCCTCTTTCCAGTTTCCACTACTTAATAAATTCTGAGTTGTTCTTCCAGAGTTAGTCCAAGTTCTGATAATCTCTCTTTCCTTTTCTAAGTCAGCTTTTAGAGATTCATTCAATTTTAACACTTCATCTCTAACATATAAAGCATCATCTTTTTCTTTATTAGTTTGATGAAGAAAAACTAACTCCTTTTCTAAATAATCATTTCTCTTTTTATAAGCAAGATTTTCGCATGTTAATCTTTCACATGTTAAAGTATGATCTCTATAACTAATGAACATGGTTTTAAGATACAGTCTTAACTCAGTAATATCATCAATATGAAAGGCATAAGTTGTTTGAGGTACCTTCAATTCAGCAGTTTCAGGGCTGCTGTCAGCATTTGCCATCAGGGCATAGTTCACCTTATGTTCAGAATCTGAAGTGTTTGTCCAGCTTTTCTTCTTTGTGATAAGTGTCTTCCCTTTGTCACTATTTTCTTTCTTGCAGTCAGGAGATATGTGGCCTCTTTCACCACAGTTGTAGCATTTGACATTTGAGTTGTCTCCTCTGTCAGGCTTTCATTTACCTTCATACTTTCTGAATCCTTTCTTATCAGAACTTCCACTTTTCCTGGAAAACTTCTTGCCTTTTCTGAATTTCCTGTAGGCTATCTTTGTGATACCTTTCACCATAAGGGCACACAATTTCATCATCTCTTCATCAGCATCTATTTCAGGTAAACTTTTAGTTTCTGAATCATCATCATCAGAATTTGATGACTCTAAATCACACTTTATGATGAGAGCCTTTCATTTGCCCCTTTTTGAGGTAACAACTTTAGAAGATTCCTCCTCAGCTTTAAGAGCAACTGTCCTTGACTTCCTTCCATGCCTCTTGCTCCTTTGATCCATCTCAAGTTCATAAGTCTTGAGCATACCATAAATTTCATCAAGAGTAGTTTCAGTAAGGTCATAGTTGTCTCTTATGGTAGTAGACTTCAAATCCCAATTTTCAGGAAGAGCTAAAAGGAATTTTAAATTTGAATCTTCAAGATCATATTCCTTGTCCACTAGTGACAGTTCATTCAAGAGTTTGGAAAACCTGTCATATAAGTCAGTTAATGACTCATCAGCTTTTAAGTCAAAGTGCTCATACACTTGAGTGAGTATTGTCCTCATATTCTTCTTGATTGTATCAGTTCCCTAGCACCTTGTCTCCAAAGCATCCCATATCTCCTTTGCAATTTTGCAATTAATTACCCTATTTGACATGACATTATCAATGGCACTATGCAGCAAATGCCTTACCCTTGCATCCTTGGCAATAAATGAGATGTCTTCAGTTGTGTACTCACCTTTCTCCTTTGGTATGGTCTTTTCTGGTTGATCAGCAACTAAAACAGATAGCTTGGTAGGCTTATGTGGTCCTTCATTAATTCTGTCAAGGTATTCTGGATCTGTAGCTTCCAGAAACATATCCATCTTCACTTTCCATATGGGATATCCAGAAGGTCTCAGTATGGGAACCCTCATAGTCTCATATCGACTGTGAGTTTGAGTCTTTTGAGTTTCTTCAGATTTGGTGGGCTTGGTTGGAGTTTGTGCTTCTTCAGACATGATTGTTTGGATCTTTATTGTATGTGTATTAACAAATATGCTCTGATACCACTTGTTAGGTCACACAACACTGTAGAAGGGGGTTGAATACAGTGTTAATACAATCAAATCGATTTAACACAAGTATATAACAAAGATCAAGTATATTGAATAAACTCTGTTACAATAAGAACTGTTGTTCTTTCTCAGTGATGAACAAATATCACTAAGAGCTGCTATGTTACAATTTATAATCTTCTCGATAATGATAACACATCTAGTATAAACCCTAAGTCTGGGTTTATATAGCACACAGTTACAAGATAACTTCTAATTGATATGGAATACAATTCTGTCTCCTAAAATAAATCAATCAGATATCTTCTACAAATCTTCCAGTCTTCTAACTCTTTCCATGCATATCTTCTTTTATTTTAGTCTCGATCTTCTACTGTAAATCAGCTTCCTTCCTTACATAAAAGTTTTTCCGCACTTAAGTTCTGATATGACCTTAAGTTCTGATATTAATATCTGACTTCCAGTAAGTCCTGATTTTAGTAAGTCCTGATATGTCCTGTTTGTTAAGATCTGAAAACTAAACATGAATCATATTAGACATGACATCTCAAATATGTCTAACAATCTTCACCCTTGATCTTGCACGCCTCAAGCTGCCTTTTGTAGACTTGTCAATCCAACTGAGTAGATTGTTTTTTTATTGTTAATCTTGGATATTGAACTGGTCTGCATTTTGTACTTTGAGTTTTACCTCGAGATCTCCAGTTTGATATATAAAGAACTTAACATCTCGATAAGTATATTGGTTTATCGAGATCTCTCATTACTCTATAGTTGCTTTGACTTGTAAAGGTCTCTGAGTTCCCTATAAGAGAATTTAGCTTGTCGATATCTCTTCACTTCATGTCTGCACTTTGGCTTAGAGATATCTCTGAGTTCTCTAGTGACTAATTGACTTGTCGATATCTCAGAGTTCTCTAGTGATATTTAACTTGTCGATAACTCTGAGTTCTCTAGTGAAGAAATGACTTGTCGATATCTCAAATCTTCATGTCTTCAATTTGGCTTGTCGATATCTCTGAGTTCTCTAGTAGCTTTCCTGACTTCTATATAAGTCATTCTGGAGTTCTCGAATGACTTCTCTATAACACTAAATATGTGACTTGTAGAGATCTTGACTTAGAACATTTTTCTCAAAACAAATTTATTCAACTCCAAGCTTCTTCATAATTCTTCTGAGGCATGATCTTCTTGATCTTCTTCCAGATAAAATTCTTAGGCTTGATACTGTTTAAAGAAAAAGACTTCAGTCTGCTCTTTGACATTTTTACAGAGTTTAATTTTACAATATAAAATGCAAACTAAGATTACAATACAACTTACTTAGGGTTGTCAATTTGACTTAGTCTAGTTATTGTACATGCATGTCTTGCACAACAATCTCTCCCAATTTGTGAGAAGAATTCGTAACACAAATTCATGCCTATTAACAAGAATAACCCCAAGTTATAATGGAAAATAAGATTAATACATAAAAATTGACACAATTACAACATTTATACATTAGGTGATTTCTTTGAGTTTAAATAGTTACAAAATTTAGGTAAAGACAACTTTTGCTTCTGTTTCTTCTCTAATGAGATCCTTCACGTAGACAAGAATTTTAAGTTCTTCTATGATTGGTGTCTCATTTAGAACTTCTACAAGTTTGATTCTATCTGTCTTTTGGTAACCATTTAGCAAATCAATCCTAAATCTTATGAATTTTCCAGCTTTGATGTTTAAAAATTTTCCATCTTTAGAGATTCTGCTCAATTCTTTGCCCTTGAGTTCTTCTGATCTTTTCATGTACATTTCAATCTCCTCATTATATTTCCTTATCCTCTCCTCATATTCAGCTTTATTCCTTGCTCTTCTTTCCTCCCTTTCAATCAACCATTCAGCCAAAATAGATCTACATGCTCTTGTAGCAGTATCCTTATCCTTCAATAAACTTATCACTCTCTTGATTTCTGTGGGGGAGAGAGAGTCCATTAAGCTCCAGCCTAGAAATGTGAAGGATCCATCTTTATAGTAGATTCTTACTTCCCTTAGAGATACAACCCAGACTCTAACTATTTCCTCTACTAGTTGTTGAAAATAATCTTCATCTGAGATGTACTAGTTTAAAGGTAGAAAATCATTTTGCTTGAAACAATTCCAGATGGCCCTTTCAGTGACTTCCACTTTTTCAGCAGGCTTGGCTTTCTTAGGTTTCCTCCCAACAGACTTGTAGTTAATTTTGAGTGAAGGCTTTTCAGAGGGTAGGGTTGAGATCTTCTTGAGAAATTTTTGGCTTGAGGTGATTGGTATTTTTAGGAAGGTGTTTGCAGTTTGTTTGTATAGGAATTTAGGCTTAGGAATTTGAGGTGGTTTGAGGTTTGAGTTTGTTGGAACAAAAGGTTGAGCTTGTTTAATTTGGATATTTAAGGTTTGTTGTGGTTGTGATACTGAGCCATCTTGATTCTTCTTTCTTCTCCTTTCATCCCCTTTCTTCTTCACATCATCCTTCTTCTTTTCATCCTTGCTTCCAGCTGCCTTAGACGATTGACTTGGATTTGAGCCAGAAGGTTTTTAATCATCTTTCTTCTGCTCATCATCATCCAAATTATCCTTGTTGATTTGAGTTTTAGGCAAGTTGGCTTCAACATTCCTTAGATATCTCCCCAATAGCTTAATCATCTCTTCATCTTCAACAGTCTTATTTCTCTTTACTTTCAACTCAGATTCCAGAGTCATGATAAGCTGCTTGTTGGCCATGACACACTGCTTAGGAATCTGGAAGTGTTTGGTGGTAGGACAGATGTAAGCCACTCCCTTGCTTGGTTGTAGGTATGCTTCATAAAAGGCAGTTACTTGAGCATTCTTCAATTTTGTTAGCAAGAGAGTGTCATCATGAATCACCATTCTAACTTTGCTTATTAGAATGTCTAACTCAGATGCCCTCCTAGAGATAAGATAGTTGAGGGACACCTGCATACACCTGTCTACTCCTGAGTCATTTATGTTGACCATAATCCTTCTTTCCTGAAAAATGTCTTTTGTTACCAAGATCACCCTTATTGAGTTTATTGTCCTATCCAAGGCTTTCTTATAGGTGAAGAAATTGTCATTGAGAGAAGCCCTAAGAGCTTTAAGCAATTCATCAAATTCTCTGCTTAGACTAGGTCCCTGGCTGCTTTAATAAGCATCTCCATTCCAATATCAACTTCTTGAGTTTTGCTCTTTTCAGCATCTTGGACATTTTGAGTAGATGATCTTGATAGCCTAGCCTCTATCTCTCCCTTAGTCTTGTTGGTAGGCATGAGAAGGGGAGTAAGAATTTCAGGCCTCACAGCTTCTGGAAGTGCAGGCAGAGGAATGTTGAGCTTGCCCATGATAGCTCCCAAGGCCACAACATTTTGCATTTGTAGATGCTTGTGGGAGTCTACCAGGGTTTGTATGTCTGTCTGTTGACTCTTGACTAGAAAAGTTAGAGCTTAAACTTGAGCATTTAGGGAGGCATTGGCTCCAAGTCTGAGACTTGTTGTTAAAGAGTTTGGATTTGAAGGTTTATAGATATTGAGATAGGTTGATGAGAACTTGTAGATGTTGAGGAGCCAAAAGTTGCTTCCACAACCTGTTTGATGCCATCCATAAGCAAGGAAGAAAGCTTAAATCTGGTTTGATGAAGCTGGTCCAACTTGACCTTTGTGTCATTTGAATTGGTGATTTGATGTTGGACCACCTCATGAAGAGCAATAAATGATTGTCTCGGATTTTTGACATCTCTTTTCATAGATATCAGATCAAACCTGGCCATTTGATCAGCAAAATGCTTAAACTTGGAGGTGATCTTGACTTGAGATGGTATGATCTCATCCATTTTCTCTTTCATCGGCTTCCTTATCTTGTCTTCATGACCAGTCAGCTTGAGTTCTAGAGCTTTACCAAATAGGTGAAAAGGCTTGAGTTGAGCTTTGTAAACTTCAGTGACTGTATCATAGACATCTTGTGGAGTCAAGACCTTGGCATTGCTTCCAAGAATAGTGACATATTCATCCCTAAACCTAGCCAATACTTGATCCATCTCCAAGACAAATCTTTAGATAGCCATGTATCTATATTCTCATCTTGTTCTGCATCATTTATAATCTTCTCCTTCTGTTTTTGACTTCTTCATTGTATGTTAGCATAATGGCTTGATAGTCCTGATTGCTCATATCTGAAGTAAGTAGATGTTGTGAGATGTTTTCTAATCCAGAAATCTGCTCAACAAGAAGATCATCCACAGATGTAGGTTGAGAGTCAGATGTTTGCAGCCATTAAGAGAGAATGTGTTGTTGTTGAGGTTGTGAGGTTGAAGGTTGATGTGAAGTACCAGAACCACCTGTGACAGAAGTCACAGTTTGACTCACAGATTTCTCTGTGTTTGTGATAAGTTGTTGTTCCTCACTAGTAGTGGGAACCTCAAATTGAATTTGAGGGGATTTGACTGGATTATTGTTATGTGCACCAGTCTCAAACCCTTGTGTATCTTGCACCACACTGTCACTTAAATGTGCTATACTTCCCTCCCCTATGAAAGGATCATTGTGAAAGAGATGTGTCCTATGTCCAATCATGTATAATGATTTAGGAATAACTTTTATGTAATCTGTTTTGATTTCATTAATATTAATAAAAGACTTGTTTTGGTTTTATTGCGGGCTTTATCTATTTAAGTGTTTAAATAAGATATACCATAGTTTAGAGTAAAGCTTTTTATGGATTATGATGAGATCATAATAATGAGACCTAAAAGATGATAACTCTAAACTTAAATATTTCCTGGTCGTAGGAATACTAACTGGTAATTAGTAATCCGCAAAGATCGGTACATACTATGTTTGCTTCATTATGAAGGATGTCTGTTCTCGTAGACATTTGTGTGGTGACACTATAGCTAGTATGTAGGTGCTTATTATAGAATAAGTTCACTGAACATGACTCACACAACTGAACAAATGATGGAGTTCACTCACGTGTCAGCAGTTGTTCACATAGTGATAGTTGTACAAGTATCCTAAGACTTGAGGTCATCATAGTCATCTTGTGTACACTGAACTATGCTTTGGTTTAGTTCTTAGTCTCCAGGGGCAATTATAAGGGCTCTACTGGGTATAAGAATTTGTACACGAAGATAGTGTATGATCAATAAAGGATCTACCCCTTCCAGTGAATGAAGAGAATGTTCAATGCTAACCCACTTATGCTAGTTCAGAAATATCTGGCCAGAGTGAATGAAATTAGAAAGGAGTTTCTAATTTACAATAAATAGAACTAAGCATAGTGAATGGGAAAGCAAATGATTAAATAAGATAGGCTTGACATAAGTTCCATGCCTTGTATTTAATCGTGACATTGCAGGGTAGAAGGAATTGATTGTACGGTAACTACTCACTGAATAGGTTCTTGGTATTCTAAGCAGTAAATTCGTATTATCCGGATAGTCGCGATATGCAGAGAAGTATCCCTCATGATGTAGAATAAATATGATTAATTTATTAATTAATCATATTTAATGAATTAGAGAATTTATATAAATAATGATAAAATAGTTTTATTATTATTTATTTCTACTACCGGCTTAATATTGAACCTACAGGGTCGCACCATAAAAGAGAATGATTTAATGGTGGAGGAATTAATTAATAATGGTTGGTAATTATTTATTTGTGAAATAAATAATTAATTAGCAGATTTAATAATTGATTAAATGAGATTTAATTAATTCTTAATATTATTAATTAAGAATTTAATTTTGGAAATTAAATCAAGTGAGAGAATTATTTTTCTAAAGTGTTTAGAAAAGGAATTAATGATTAAAAGGTGTTTTAATTATTATTTAATTGGTTAATAAGAATAATCAATTAAAGGGTTAATAATAATAATATTTTATGGAAAAATTTCAGCTAAAAATTTTGCCTATAAATATACTATTATAAACCCTATTTGCCTAAACCCAGATAATTAACCCTAATTCTAAAGTAGAACAAGAGGGAGGCAACTAATTTTCTCAACCTCTTCCTCCTCCATCACATTGTACTCTTGGTGGATACCGTTGGAGTGCTTCACACATGAGGAGCAGCTGCTAGGGATTTCCGTTCATCGTTCTTGGATCGCTATTAAAGAGCTCCATCTTTCCATTAACGTAAAGTTTCTTAAGGTAAACATACTGAACTACGAATTAAATATTATTTTTCGCATGGATCCAGCGGAAGTTTTGGTTTTTTTTTTAAGATTTAAATTTACGTTTTCGTTGCGTTTATGTGCTAAAAACCCTTCAATGGCATCAGAGCTACTTGCGAAAAGTTTTTAATTCGTTTAAGTGTTTAACTGTTTTCGATATATGAGCATGTACGTGATTCGCCATGATTTGATGTTGATATAATATGCTTATATATGTATGGTTTTGAATATATGATATTCATGTGAGTTGTATAATCATAAGATGATTATGTAATCTGTATATATACTGATATATACATGATTTATGTTTGTTCTAATTATGAGAATCATATTAGATACGGATTATGAATTGGCTGCTGCAGATTTGCTGAAATCTGGGTCTGGTGTCCGATTTACATAAACGAATACCCTATTTCATAGGTAAATGAGTGTCTGAACAAAACTGATAGATAAAGCTATCAATGACTCGTCTGTAAGGCGTTTGACGTCGTTTACTGCCCGTAAATAGTGATTCTTGTTTTTCTGATTTGATTCTGATTTTTCTGATTTTTGTCATATTTTTTTTTATGATTAGATCATGGATAATATGATATGTTAAGATCAGACTATGTGTTTTAACATGCTTTTATGTGTTGTATGAGCATGGTGGATGGTTATGGCCTTTCGATCTTAGTGTAATGGTTTTGGTTTTGGTTTTAAATACGACTTGCATGACGTTAATCTTTGTAATCATAAATCTCGAATGTAACTCGAGTTATTCTTGTAAGTTCATTAGATTAGTTTTACTTTCAATCATGTAATATAATTAATCATGTAATATAATTGAAGACTCAAGAAGGCTATCCAATGGAGGTGATACAAAGAAGAAGACGAGGCATACAAGAAGTCTAAACAAAGAAGAAGACTTATGTAATAAGTAGTTGTATTTATTTCCATCACCATATTAGATTGACCTTGATCTTTATCATGAGCTTGATAAAGATCACATAGGATGGGGCCATAACCAAACACATTTACTTTATTGTAATTTACATTTACTTGTTTATTTAATTTTATATATGAGATATATGCCTATGTTTACCATGCGATGATAGATTTAGGTGAACTTAAATCAATATAAGGCGTGCTCTAGAAAATCTAGAATAGGAATCGTTTCTTGCCTTAACAATAATATTATGAATACAATCATGAGATTTTTGTGTTTATGAAACATGTAATGAAATATGAATTTTCAATATTGAGAGAAATGATAATTCTGTCAAAAGCAGATTTCAATCTGTAAGAAAGGGGTATTAAGTGACGCCTCTTGGCAATGCTCCCCCGATCTGGGAATCATCTGATTATCGATTATTGATTTGAAATATTTAATTTAAAAGGAAGAATCTCTTTATAATATGATTATGATTGTAACATAATATAATCCCTCCAAAATTAAATAATATCAAGTAGTAATTGGCCAATGACACAACGGGCTTGTGTCGGTCATAGCCTTCCAACATGGTAGAAAGTGGTTCTTATTTTTAAATCATTGTCATTTCGTGCTACAGCCGAGGGCTTTGATTTCGAAATAAGAAATACTTGTCTATTACATAGAGATGTGTACATTGAATTAGAATCTAAAGGTCGTTACGTGCTACAGCCGTGGGCCGTTGGAGACTGATTCAATTGTACGAAATGTTGGGTTAGACTTGACTTAAAATATTGAGTTTGTCGTGCTACAGCCATGACTCAATTATTCAAGAAGCTAAAGTTTTATTAGGGAATAACATAAGATGTAATTGACAAGAGTTGTCTGCCTATTGAACATCACATGACGTTTCGTGCTACAGCCGAGGTTGTGTGATGGAATGTAGGATCCCTATTCCCACTAGCATTATGAATGCTTAATTTTCACTTAGGGGTTGTATAAATTAGATAAACTAGTGGGAGCCACTTATGAATAAAGATCCGATTCATATGGTGTCTTGAAATGAAATTGAATATTTGCTAAGTGTTGTTATGTGTTCATCATTTACAGATTTACTATATTCGTTATGTCTTCTGCACTATTACTCCGGAGTATACTAGATGCTCACAAGTTGACTGGTCCTAATTTTGCTGACTGGCTTCGAAACTTGAGAATTGTTCTCAGGGTTGAGAAGCTGGAATATATGTTTGACTCACCTAAGCCTACTGAACCTGCTAGCGATGCACATAATGATGAATATATTGTGTATCGTAAGTAGATAGATGATGCAAATGTTGCTCAATGCATCATGCTAGCTTCCATGAACATTGAGCTACATAAGCAACATGAGCATATGGATGCTCACACTATCCTTATGCATCTACAAGAGTTGTATGATGTGGCAGGGAGGACAGCTCGATATGAGATATCGAAGGAACTGTTCGGTTGTAGGATGTCTGAGGCATCATCTGTGAATGACCATGTACTTAAGATGATCAATTTGATTGAACGTCTTGGACAACTTGGTTTTGCCATGGATGGGGATTTGAGCCAAGACTTGGTCTTGCAATCACTTCTGAGTTCGTTCTCGCGGTTTGTTGTGAACTTTCACATGAATAAGCTGGATGTCAGCCTGCCTGAACTCCACAACATGTTGAAGACTGCGGAATTGAATTTCCCCCCAAGAAGAGTTCTGTTCTTCTAATTGGTGAAGGTTCCAATCCTAAGAAAAGGAAGAAGAACCCTTCCAAGAAGAAGAAAGTAGGTGAGAAAAAGCCGGTTCCACCAAAAACTGAAGACCCCAAGAGCAAAGCTGTTTGCTTTCACTGTAACAAGGTGGGGCACTGGAAGAGGAACTGCAAGGTTTACCTTGCAGAATTGAAGAAGGAGAAGGGTAGTGAGACTACCGCTTCTGATTCAGGTATGTTCATGATCAAAGTTAATATGTCACTAAGTCAAATTTCTACTTGGGTATTAGATACCGCCTGTGGTTCTCATATTTGCAATTTTTTGCAGGGACTAAGGAGAAGTAGGACTCTTGAAGAAGAGGAGGTGATTCTACGGATGGGAAATGGAGCAAGAGTTGCTGCTGAAGCTGTAGGATCATTTCATTTACAAATGCCTACGGGCAAGACTATTGTTCTAAATAATTCTTATTTTTGTTCCCTGGATTATGAGGAATATTATTTCTATTCCATGTTAGACTTGGCTGGATTTTCGTTTGTTATTCAGAATAATAAATGTTCAATTCTTAGAGATAACGTTCTTTATGGAAGTGGTATTTTAAACAATGGTCTGTATGTATGTGACGTAGAGCATAATTTACTACAAATTGAACATACTAATAAAAGAAAAAGGGATGATGAAAATCTCACTTTCTTGTGGCACTGCGGACTTGGTAATATTAGTTAAAATAGACTGCGGACATTGCATAAGGAAAGGTTACTTGACCCCTTTGATTTTGAATCATATCCTACATGCGAGTCTTGTGTATTGGGTAAAATGACCAAATCTCCATTTAGTGGACATGGAGAGAGGGCTGCAGATTTGCTAGGATTGGTACACACAGATGTATATGGACCAATGTCTACGCAAGCCATGGGTGGATTTTTATACTTCATTGCTTTCATAGATGATCGATCTAGATTCAGATATGTGTATTTGATGAAACACAAGTCTGAAGCCTTTGAAAAGTTCAAAGAATATAAGTATAAAGTGGAGAAACAAATAAAACATAGTATTATAACCCTTCGATCAGATCAAGGTGGTGAATACTTGAATGGAGAGTTTCTAGCTTATCTCAAAGAAAATAGTATAGTCTCCCAGTGGACTCCTCCATATACTCCACAGTTGAATGGGGTATCTGAAAGGAGAAATCGAACTTTGTTAGACATGGTTCGGTCCATGATGAGCTATGCGAATCTTCCAGTATTCCTGTGGGGTTATACATTGGAAACCTCAGCATATTTACTGCATAAGGTGCCTTCCAAATCTGTTCCTCAAACTCCATATGAGATATAAAAAGAAAGGAAACTGAGTCTTAAACACGTTAAGATTTGGGGATGTCCGGCTTATGTCAAGAAAGTTGACCTAGATAAGCTGGAATCTCGATCTGTAAAATGTAATTTTATGGGATATCCTAAAGAGACTTTAGGGTATTACTTTTACACCGATCATCGGGTGTTTGTCTCCAGACATGCTACCTTCTTGGAAAAACAGTTTATCCTTGAAGGAAACAGTGGGAGCAAAATTGAACTTGATGAAGTTCAAGAAGCACAAACTACTACGAATCAAGTGGAAACACCTGTTCAGACTGAACAACCTTCTGTGGAACAGACCATTCGTAGGTCAGGGAGAGTGTCTCGCCAACCTGGGAGGTTTTATGGCCTTGTCGTTGAGAATGACAATGAGTTATCAATCATTGATGATGACGACCCTGTGACCTATAATGAGGCTATGAGTAGTGTTAACTCAGAGAAATGGCATAGTGCCATGAAATCCGAAATGGAATCTATGTATACCAACCAAGTATGGACTCTAGTTGAGGCGCCTAAAGGTGTTAAGCCTATTGGGTGCAAGTGGGTATACAAAAGAAAGATTGGAGCAGATGGGCAGGTGGAGACCTATAAGGCCAGGCTCGTGGCAAAAGGATTCAGACAAAGGTAAGAGATTGACTTTGATGAAACTTTTTTGCCTGTAGCCCTGTTAAAATCAATTCGGATTTTGCTTGCGATTGCTGCTTACTACGACTATGAGATCTGGCAAATGGACGTGAAAACAGCCTTCCTCAATGAGAAACTTGAAGAGGAAGTGTATATGACAGAGCCAGAGGGTTTTCTTTCCAAGGGAAATGAACACCTAGTGTGTAAGCTGCTACGAACCATATATGGTTTAAAGCAAGCTTCTCGTAGATGGAACATCCGTTTTGATGAGACAATCAAAGAGTTTGGTTTTATCAAAAACATAGATGAACCATGTGTCTACAAAAAGGTTAGTGGGAGCGCGGTAACATTTCTTGTATTGTATTAAAAGAGGAGACGTTAAGAGACTTGACACACATAATAACGTAGCAGACCCACTCACAAAGCCATTTTCTCAAAGTCACTTTGATCGTCATAAAGACAAGATGGGTATTAGATATTAGAGTGATTGGCTATAGTACAAGTGGGAGATTGAAAGAGATGTGTCCTAAGTCCAATCATGTATGATGATTTAGGAATAACTTTTATGTAATTTGTTTTGATTTCATTGATATTAATAAAAGACTTATTTTGGTTTTATTGCGGGCTTTATCTATTAAGTGTTTAAATAAGATATACCATAGTTTAGAGTAAAGCTTTTTATGGATTATGATGAGATCATAATAAAGAGACCTAAGAGATGATAACTCTAAACTTAAATATTTCCTGGTCGTAGGATTACTAACTGGTAATTAGTAATCTGGAAAGATCGGTACATACTATGCTTTCTTCATTATGAAGGATGTCTGTTCTCATAGACATTTGTGTGGTGACACTATAGCTAGTATGTAGGTGCTTATTATAGAATAAGTTCACTGAACATGACTCACACAGCTGAACAACTGATGGAGTTCACTCACGTGTCAGCAGTTGTTCACATAGTGATAGTTGTACAAGTATCCTTAGACTTGAGGTCATCATAGTCATCTTGTGTACACTGAACTATGCTTTGGTTTAGTTCTTAGTCTACAGGGACAATTATAAGGGCTCTACTGGGTATAGGAATTTGTACACGAAGATAGTGTATGATCAATAAAGGATCTACCCCTTCCAGTGAATGAAGAGAATGTTCAATGCTAACCCACTTATGCTAGTTCAGGAATATCTGGCCAGAGTGAATGAAATTAGAAAGGAGTTTCTAATTTACATTAAATAGAACTAAGCATAGTGAATGGGAAAGCAAATGATTAAATAAGATAGGCTTGACACAAGTTTCATGCCTTATATTTAATCATGACATTGCAGGGTAGAAGGAATTGATTGTACGGTAACTACTCACTGAATAGGCTCTTGGTATTCTAAGCAGTGAATTCGTATTATCCGGATAGTCGCGATATGCTGAGAAGTATCCCTCACGATGTAGAATAAATAAGATTAATTTATTAATTAATCATATTTAATGAATTAGAGAATTTATATAAATAATGATTAAATAGTTTTATTATTATTTATTTCTACTACTGGCTTAATATTGAACCTACAGGGTCATACCATAAAAGAGAATGATTTAATGGTGGAGGAATTAATTAATAATGGCTGGTAATTATTTATTTGTGAAATAAATAATTAATTAGCAGATTTAACAATTGATTAAATGAGATTTAATTAATTCTTAATATTATTAATTAAGAATTTAACTTTGGAAATTAAATCAAGTGAGAGAATTATTTTTCTAAAGTGTTTAGAAAATGGATTAATGATTAAAAGGTGTTTTAATTATTAGTTAATTGGTTAATAAGAATATTCAATTAAAGGGTTAATAATAATAATATTTTATGGAAAATTTTCAATTGAAAATTTTGCCTATAAATATACTATTATAAACCCTATTTGCCTAAACCCAAATAATTAACCCTAATTCTAAAGTAGAACAAGAGGGAGGCAACTAATTCTCTCAACCTCTTCCTCCTCCATCACATTGTACTCTTGGTGGATACCGGTGGAGTGCTTCACACTTGAGGAGCAGCTGCTAGGGATTTTCATTCATCGTTCTTGGATCGCTATTAAAGACCTCCATCTTTCCATTAAGGGAAAGCTTCTTATGGTAAACATACTGAACTACGAATTAAATATTATTTTTCGCATGGATCCTGTGGAGGGTTTCGGTTTTTTTTTAAGATTTGAATTTACATTTTCGTTGCGTTTATGTGCTAAAAACCCTTCACATTGGCAATTATACTCCCAGCTTCAATTGTCAAGGCAATCTCAGCCAGGGTTTTGAGGGGAGTTGTTCCTGGAACAGGAACCTCCAATTAAATTGGAGAGGATTTAGATAGCTCCCCCTCAGGAGTACTACCCTCAAACCTAACATCCTGTGAAGGCTGATTTGCACATGAAGGTGCATTTGTAACATCCATGGAGTCTTCAGTAAAAACTGATGAATCCCCCATGGTTTTGATGGTATCATCAAGGTCTACCCCAGCTTGTAGCCTCTCACCATCTGAATGTAGTGTATGGGTGGTGAGCAAGGTTTCTTGAACCAAGTCACTTGATTTAGCTTACACTTGAGAAATGGATTTAAGTGCTGTATATGAAGAAGAAATTTGAGAGATTAAGAGTTATTGTTCAGTAGTGAGTGTTGGCAGCTCCCCCTGAATGGATAAGGAAGCTTCAATAGATGTGCTCTCACTGTGTGTGTCATCCTTATTTCTCCTACCATACACTTGAATTTGTTCAACTGTTGGTTTTGCATACTCTTTACAAGATGCATTGGGGAGAATGCTCTTTTCAAGAGAAACACCATGTTGAGAGGATGTCTCTACAGTCTATTTTATCCCCATTTGTACAACTGCATCCTTTTGGGAGAATACAGAGGTGGTTTGAGTGGTCAGCTCAGATTTCTTACCCTTCTTTGTCCTCTTGACCAATGGTGACAGCTTCTGTTTATTCCTCATCACTCTCATTCATAACAGTTAAGGTTATCTCATTTATCTTCTTTTTACTCACTTCACCCTTTTGAGAGGATGAAGTGGTTGGTTTCCTAGCTGCTAATGATTGTGAAGAAATGGTTTCAGCTTGGGAAGGTCCCTGTTGGTTTTGTATTTGTGCTTCTACAGGTTCAGGAACCATAGCTATACTAGCTTGTACATTTGATCTCATGTCAGGAAGTGGGTATGGGTAAGTCCTAAACCTCTCCATCATGAATGGAGTGATTTTCAGACTTACATTTACTTTGTTCTTTGTAGTAAGTGAACCAAATATTATTTTGGACACTTGCTTACAATTGCCTATTTTAGTGTTATTTATACCATTCAACAAATGCATGTCAGTTACTTTATGATTTAAAGTAGACATTATAAATCTAGGAAAGAAAATTTCCTTACCTCTAGCAGACTGGGGCATTGTTGGCCTGGTTGGAAGTTCTTCCAGGATCAATAGACCAACATTCAATTGTCTGTTGTGGGCTATTGAAAACACCAGCTTCTGCATCACACTTGAAATGTTGTCATACCTGTCTTTCTGCATGTGAAGGCCCTTACTATAGAATCAAACACAAAGGACCATTTCTTCCTAATGTTTGTTCTATTCAAGCTTGAAAGATTGATTCTTCCACCATAGTTGATGAAGTCCATGAACTCAGCAAGCTCATCTTGTGTTAGCATCTCCACCATATTTACAGTTGGAAGACCCAAAGCTGCAATCACATCTTGCTCATTGAACTCTATCTGTGGGCCTCCAATTGTGCAAATTATCACCAAAGATACAGAGTTGTCATTCATTACCGTTCTCACCACAGTTGTTGTCCAGAACTCATGCAGAACATCCAAGTACAAGACTGGGTTAGTAGTTAAAGCTCCTGCAATGTAAGATTCAGATAAGAATTTCACAAACCCCTTGAAACTATCAGGGGCTTGGTTAGCATCAATAAAAGCTAGGTAATTGGTTCCTTTCTCTAGGATAGTAGCTCTAACAATATTGAGTGCCATTGTTGTTTAGTGAGAGTGAATGGGTAAGAAAAATTAGTGAGAAAGGAGTTGAAATGAGAGAGAAATCGGTTTTGGAATGAGAAAGCTATGTCACTTAGAGTTCTCGAAGGTGTGAGTATGTATATATCGAGATGTCCGGGTATTTATAGTAAAAGCAAATGACTTGTCGAGAACTCAAAAATAGACGTTTGGAATATACTTATCGAGAAGTCATTCTGAGATGTGAAAAACATATCGATAAGTCATTTTATTTATTCTTGTAGAAAACTAAAAATAGACTTATCGAGATGACAAATAAATACCCAGTTTGTCCAAAATGGACTGAATTATTTCCAATTTTTATTTGAATAAATTCAAAATAAAAGCAGAATAAATTTGCCAAAAGTATTTTACTAAAGTAATTTATTAAATTAAATTATTTCAGTTCTGAGTTATTGATAAGTCTAAAAGTTATACTTCTAGAGAACTTTATGAGTTAACACTACTAGAGAACTCTACAATAACTTATCGATAAGTCATAATAAAGCTTTTCGAGAAGTCACTCGAGAGTCAGTAAATTGACTTATCAAGAACTCACTCGAGAAGTCTTAAAATGACTTGTCGATAAGTCAATTAGACTTATCGAGAACTCAGATCTCTATATACTTTTGATCACTTTGATTCTGCCTTGTGTTAATTCTACATATTAAGAATGTAAATTAACAGCTAGACAGTTTTCTTAGAATTTTAAAAAATTCCAAGCTGAATTTTTGTTTTTGAAAAATAAATATGCAGAGATTTCTGAAATATTTATAATTCATGTTTCAGTTAATCTCCAATTAAATCAAATTAATTTTGATTTACTAGAAATTAATCTGCTACAAAATATTAGTTGAGTTCTTGCCTTAGGATGAAGAATTAAGCAATCCAATTTTACCTACAAGTCTAGTAAAAGTTGCTTCATCCAAAGGTTTAGTAAAAATATCAACTAATTATTTTTCCGTTGGAACAAAAATGAGCTCAATGGTACCATTTGTAGCATGTTCTCTAATAAAATGGTACCTTACATCAATGTGCTTTGTTCTAGAATGATTAACTGGATACCCACTATAGACATAGCACTAGTATTGTCACACATAATTGGAATTTTGTGTAACACTAGGCCATAGTCCATTAGCTGATTTCTAATCCAAAGCACTTGAGAACCACAACTTCCTGCAGCTATATATTCAGCCTCTTCTGTTGAAGTTGACACAAATTGTTGTTTCTTTCTATACCAGGATAAAAGTCTTTGTCCAAGAAATTGACAGCTTCCACTAGTACTCTTTCTGTCAACCCTGCATCCAGCAAAATCTGCATCTATGTAGCCAACAGCTTCAAAACCAGTTCTCTTAGGATACTATAATCCCAAGTTTGGAGTCCCCTATAAGTATCTGAAAATCCTCTTTACAGCCATCAAATGTGATTCTTTTGGATTGGCTTGAAATCTTGCACACAAACATGTAGCAAATATGATGCATGGTCTACTTGCATTTAAGTAAAGCAATGATCCAATCGTCCCTCTATAGCTTGAAATATCTACACTTTTGCCCTTTTTATCTTCATCCAACTTTGTTGCTGTAGACATATGTGTAGATGTAGGTGAAAAATCAACCATACCAAACTTTTTCAATAAATCTTTGACATACTTAGTTTGGCTGATGAAGATCCCATCACTTCTATGACTGACTTGAAGTCCAAGAAAGTAACTTAATTCCCCCATCATACTCATTTCATATTCACTCTGTATAAGCCTGGAGAATCTTTGACAAAGCTTTTCATTTGTAGAACCAAAGATGATATCATCCACATAAATCTGAACTAGGTCATAGCATCACCATGCTTCCTGTAGAAGAGAGTCTTGTCTATAGTGCCTCTAGTAAAACCATGTTTAAGTAAGAATTCTGACAATATATCATACCAAGCTCTAGGTGTCTACTTTAGTTCATATAGAGCATTGAGTAACTTGTACACAAAATCTGGAAATTCTGGATCTTCAAAGATAGGTGGTTGTTGTACATAAACTTCTTCTTCTAGCTCACCATTTAGGAAGGCACTCTTGACTTCCATTTGATATACTTTGAAATTTGAATGTGCAGCAAATGCTAGAAAAATCCTTATTTCCTCAAGTCTTGTAATTGGAGAAAAAGTTTCATCATAATCAATTTCTTCTTCCGGTGAGTAGCCTTTTGCAACCAACCTTGCCTTATTTCTGGTAGCTATACCATTTTCATCCATCTTATTCTTGAACACCCATTTTGTTCCAATTACACTTCTGTTCTTTGGTGTAGGAACTAACTCCCAAACTTTGTTTCTTTCAAACTGATTCAGTTCTTCCTGCATAGCAGATATCCAATCAGGATCCATTAGAGCTTCTTCAGTTTTCTTAAGCTCTACTTGAGACATAAAGCATGCATATAAACACTCATTAGAAGTTACACTTCTAGTTCTCACATCAGCAGTTGGATCACCAATAATTGCTTCTTCAGTGTGACCTCTATCCCACTTCCTTGTGTGAGTTTGCTGACTTGTGCCTTCATCATTTTCTTCATTATTGGTATGACTTGTAGATCCTTTTCTCTTTATCCCCCTAAGTTTGTGCTATAAAATTCAGGTGTTTGAGATGAGCTTCCATTTCCATGATTTTCTTGTTCAGTAATCTCTTCATTCATCATCTGTTGTGCATTGACTTCATCTTCTTCATCAGAATCACTATTAATGTTGAGGTTTTCAAATGCAAGGGCCTCAGTTTCATTATCATCAAGGCATTCCAAGCCTGGATACTTGTCATCATCAAAATTCACATCTGTGTTTTCCATGATCTTCTTTTGATCAATTACATAGACCTTGTAGGCAGTTCTTTCCAATGAATATCCCAGAAAAATTGCTTCAAAAACCTTTGAGTCAAATTTTCCAATATATTCAGAGTTGTCTTTTAAAATATAACACTTGCTTCTAAACACATGAGGATTCTTTATAGTAGGCTTTCTCTTAGACATGATTAAGTAAGGTGATTTCCCATATACCTTGTTAATGAGATATCTATTTTGAGTATAGCATGTAGTGTTAACAGCTTCTTCCCAAAAACTTGTTGGCAACTTGGCATCTTGCAACATTGTCCTAGCAGCTTCTACCAATGTTTTATTCTTTCTTTCAACTACCCCATTTTGTTAAGGTGTTCTAGTAGCTGAGAATTCTTGAATAATGCCTTTGCTTTTGCAGAATTCACTCAATGTTGCATTCCTGAATTATGTTCCATTATCACTTCTCAATCTCTTTACACAATTATGATCTTCAACCTATTTTTCTATGTTCTTGGTGTGCTCAATTATGATGTGTGGAGTTTCATCTTTAGAGTGCATAAATTCTACCCAAGTGTATCTTGAGAAATCATCCACCATCACAAGTGCATATTTGTTTCCTGAAATTGATTAGACATTTATTGGTCCAAACAAGTCCATGTGAATAAGTTGTAATTGTGCACTTATGGAATTCATAGTTTTTGACTTGTGACTTGATCTTTTTTTCCTTTCGGACAAGCTTCAAAAACTTCAATTTGAACAAACTCTAGTTTTTGGCATGTCTCTCACTAACTCTTTCTTGACCAAGGTGTTGATTGCCTTGATGTTCAGATATGAGAGTTTCTTATGCTATAAGTTGCTTTGCTCTATAGATGCCTTTGTGTAGAAGCAGCAAATACCATTCTCATTTGTTGAGTCCAAGTCTGCAACAAACAAGCTTCCTTTCCTTGCTCCTTTTAAAGCAACTTCATTGGTTTTCTTGCTGATGAAAATACATTCTTCTTTGTAAAATAAAACTTTAAAACCTTTGTCTGCAAACTGGCTGACACTGAGAAGATTTACTTCAAGACCAGCTACCAATGCTACATCATCAATGACAACATTTCCAAAAATAATCTTGTCATATCCCATTGTGAATCCTTTATTGTTGTCTCCAAAGATCACCAAGGGGTCAGCTTTCTCCTCAAATTGTGATAGCAGGGCCTTATCACCTGGCATATGTCTGAAATATCCACTGTCTATGATCCATATGTCCTTCTTCATTTTGCCCTGCATATAATGAGTTTAAGTGTATTTAGCAACCCAAGCAGTGTTGGGCACTTTCTTCATGTTAACCGATTTAGTAGAAGTAGAATGAGTTGTTTCAGATAAAATAGAATTCATTGACTGTTGTGCATTTTCCATGTCTGTTGTAGACCCAATTTTTGTTTCTTTGAGGTCTACTCTCAGCATGTGGCAGCTTTTCATCACTTTCAAGTTGCAAGGGATGCAATCAAACTTGTCACAGATTGAGTAGAGATCATTTGCATATACTTCATTGTATTTGCAGGCTCCTTCAAGTGGCTTGCTAACAACCTTTTTACAAAGGTGAGTTAGGTGATTCACAGAGCCACATCATTTCTTTCTTGGATCATCTGCAACATAAGCAAAATTGTTGCTTTTATTTATCCCAATCTTCCTTTTTCTATTTTTCTTCTTCTTTCTTGCATCTGCAGCTTTTATTTCTTTGACAGGTGTCTTGGAACCTTGGTTGTCCATGGGCTTCTCTTCAGCTTTGGAAGATTGAGTTACTTCTGCATTTTTCTTCTCATTGTCTTCATCAGCAATTTCTTGCTTTATAATCAACTCTTCTTCACTGAAGTTAACTTCTCATGCCTTGAACATAGGTGAAACAACCTTTTTCAGTATAGCTGGAACATTTTCATTTTCTGTTTCTTTTCCTTTGTCACTTATATCTTTCTTCTTGCTGTTCAAGGCATCATAATCAAGACCAATAGAAATATTTTCACATGGCTTGTTCTTCTCATGGTATTGTCCAACCAACTCAGATGCATTCTTGAAGGACTTTAACTTGACTTCATTCTTTTCCAGCTTATCCCTTAACACTGCTTCAATCTCACTTGCACACTTGAGCTTGTTCTTTAGATATGCATTCTCTTGTCTCCCAGCTTCAAGCTCTACCAACAACAACTCAGTTTCTTGTTTCTCATTTTCAAGCTTCTCATTTATCTTTGTCAGTCTGCTAACCTCTTCATTAGCAGCAACCATACTTGTATGAATGTGAAATATTTTTGTGCTCATCTTTTTAAAATTTCCTTATATTGACTCACATTTAAATCAATAGTGGTGATAGTTAATACCTGTAATTTTGATGAGGATGACTCTCCTTGCTCCAAAGTCATTAGTGCATAATTTCTAACTTCCTCATCTTCATCAATATCATAATCATCCCAACTCTTTCCCTCTGTAATATAGGCTTTGATTTGCTGTTTCTTCAGAATAGCTTCATATTTTGCTTCCAGTTCAAGATAAGCTTTGTCTTTCTTTACTTTCTTAGGTTTCCTGCATTCTATAGCAAAATAGCCTAGCTCATCACAGTTATAGCACCGTATCTTTGATCTATCAACAGATCCAGTTTTGTAACCATTTTTTCTATAAGATGTGTACTTCCCTTTTCCTTTCCAACTGTTGTCTTCGTTGAATGATTGTCCGTTACCCTTGAAGAATCTTGGCTTCTTTACTCTAATGTTAGAAAACTTTCTTTCCAGATAGTCCATTGATTGATCAAGCTCATCAAGTTCATCCAGGGTGTAGAACTCATCTTCTTCCAATTCCAGTGTGACTTGTTCCCGTGAATCATTGTTTCTTTGCTCACTTGCTGAGGCAACTGGAGTATGGGATCTTGGCTCATCATTAGAGGTCTGGATTTTATTGACAATTAGAGCACTCGAACCATCTACAAGATGCCCTTGACCAGCTCTTAATGATTTCCTTTGAATCATCTCTAATTCATATATTTTTAAGATTCCATATAGAACTTCCAGAGTTATTCTGCTCAAGTCTCTCCCATCTCTGAATGCTGAAATTTTCTGTTCCAAATGATCAGGGAGTGTAAGAAAATATTTTAAGTTCACTTCTTCAGCTTCATAGTATTTGTCATGCAGCTGCAAGTCATTTATCACCTTGTTAAACCTTCCAAACACATCAGAGATACTTTCTTTTGGCTTAGCCATGAAACCCTCATACTGTGAAATTAGTATCCTTCTTTGATTAGATGTAACTTCCTCAGTTCCTTCACAGAGTATTTCAATCTTTTCCCAGATCTACTTAGCAGTGTCACAGCTAACAATGTTATTGTGCATTACATTGTCAAGTGACTCTATTAGGATCAACTGCAAGCCACTGTCCAAGGAGACTTTTTCTATTTCAGGCTCAGTTTACTCTAAAGGATCTTTAGGAGCATAATGAGTTGGGATGACCATGTCTCCATCTGTAGATTACTCAACTCTAACCATAGGAGTGAAGGGCCCATTTTTTAGAATCTGAATGTATTGTTGGTTGGCCATCCTGATAAACAGCAACATTTTCTTCTTCCAAAGAGTGTAGTTAGTTTTATCAAAAGTAGGGATTTTCATGCTACTGATTTTCTGTGTATTCATTCTTCCAAGTTCTTGAATCTGTTTGCTCTCAGATTTTGCTCTGATACCACTTGTTAGATAATGAATCACACACAGAGGGGGGTGAATGTGTTTTTGTACTTTTATGCTTTTCTAGAATATTTAAGGTGGTGAACAAAGTAAATTAAATCTTGTAGTGAAATGTGTTAATACTGAAATTAAACAAGTAAGAACAGTGGACACAGATCTTTCAAAACTCACTTAATTTTATATTAAAATTCAGAATGTTTTGCTACAAAATTTCTAGGCTCTTTGTTGATAAAGAGCTTAGCTTCTTCCTTTAGAGAATACAAAATTTTTCTTATCTAAATTGTTACTTTTAACAAAGGACCAGTGTTAACTTTATATGATAGTTAACTACTGGTTTACACAGTGTGTAATAAGAGATGTTATTCACTTTAGTAAACTGTCACTAATCATTCCATTTTAGGAAAAGCATATCTTCCATTTCTGGCTTAGCATATCTTTTCATATTGTGTTAACTTTGATCTTCCTTTGTCAGTTAATCTTCACCCTTGATCGTGCATGCCTCAAGCTGCCTTTTATAGACTTGTCAATCCAACTGAGTGGATTGTTTATTGATTGTTAATCTTGGATATTGAACTGGTCTGCATTTTTTACTTTGAATTTTACCACGAGATCTCCAGTTTGATATATAGAGAACTTAACATCTCGATAAGTATATTGGCTTATCGAGATCTCTCATTACTCTATCGTTATTTTGACTTGTAGAGGTCTCTGAGTTCTCTATAAGAGAATTTAACTTGTCGAGATCTCTTCACTTCATGTCTTCACTTTGGCTTATAGATATCTCTGAGTTCTCTAGTGACTAATTGACTTGTCGACATCTCAGAGTTCTCTAGTGATATTTGACTTGTCGATATATCAGAGTTCTCTAGTGATATTTGACTTGTCGATAACTCTGAGTTCTTTAGTGAAGAAATGACTTGTCGATATCTCCAATCTTCATGTCTTCAATTTGGCTTGTCGATATCTCTAAGTTCTCTAATAGCTTTCCTGACTTCTCTATAAGTCATTCTGGAGTTCTCAAATGACTTCTTTATAACACTAAATCTGTGACTTGTAGAGATCTTGGCTAAGAACATTTTTCTCAAAACAGATTTATTCAACTCCAAGCTTCTTCATAATTCTTTTGAGGCATGATCTTCTTGATCTTTTTCCAGATAGAATTCTTAGGCTTGATACTGTTTAAAGAAAAAGTCTCTAGTATGCTCTTTGACATTTCTTTGACATTTTTACAGACTTTAATGTTAAAATACAAAATGCAAACTAAGATTACAATACAACTTACTTAGGGTTGTCAATTTGACTTAGTCTTGTTATTGTACAGGCATGTCTTGCACAACAAATAGCACTTGTCAAATCGAGAAATACATTATTTATACGTTATCGTATATCGATGCATGCACTTATAGAGTGGCTAAGAGGCCTTTATCCCTCTTGAAACTCACCAATTATTTATGTCATTTGTTATTGATGTGTAAACATATTTTAGTATTCTCGTCACAATGGTATCAGTCCTATAAGACATTCATGTCAATGTTGTCTTTTTATTTTGTGCTTTTGTTTGGAGTAAGACATCGTAGCAGGGTGATTAGCCCTCATACTTGTAGTAACATTTTTTAAAAAAATTAATAAGTTGATGGCTACATATAATTACGAATGCAACTATATCGCAAGAAAGTGCAATAAGGTAAATTATAAAAACAAGCATAATTGGAGAAAATAGTTCACATAGCCACGTAGCACATAATGCAAGAAAAGGAAAGGGAAATGATTCTATTCAATGAAAAATCATATTGAAAGCATAGACTGAAACTTGAGAATATCTAGAGCTATGTCCTAATTGTAGGTTTTAACACAGGGCTGGTGCTTTTACTTAGAATATATATCAGGTTGTACATGCATCATTTTTGTATGTAAACATAAGAAAAATGTAAACATACGTACTAATGTGTTTACTTCATATTGATTTTCTTAAACTGGGTACATGAAAGATATTTAAAGAAAAATTACCTAAATATATGCAACAATTTCCTATTAAATCTCCACCACTCCTCTCACTTGAAACTACTCCTAAAATAACTAAACTGATATTGCACGACTTGATCAAACTCTTACTAACATACAACACAAAATCACTCAGTTAACTTCCTAGACTACATAAATTATATACAAATATTATTGTCTACAAATAAGTTTTAGATTAAATCCCAACAATCTCCTCCTTAATCTAAAACTTGTCTGGTCACTATTTTACTCGATCAATGAAATTACGTTACTTTGTCCATCGATATGACAAGATCATTTTTGGCCATATGGAAACTTCTTCATCATCCTGTATTGGCTTCCATCTAAGCCCGTTTGGCTTTCAACTTCTCTGCCCGTTTGGCAGTTCAACTTAGCCCGTATGACTTTTTGTTTGCCCATTTGGCTCATTTTTCGTTGCCCGTATGACACTTCTTATTTTCCCATCCTGCACGTCTTTCTTGCCCATTTGGCATGACTTATTTGCCCATCTGACACATCTTACTTTCCCGTCTGGCATGCTTCTTCTCGTCCATGACCTCTCATGCTTAGGAACCCCTGTCCCTCTCTTGCTAAATTGCTCATTGCATTGCTCTCGCCTTCTTCAGCCACTCCACATACTCGTTCTTTGTGAGATTTCAAAATTCTTGACTTGATCATATTCTTGTGAGGTAGAACTACACCTCCATTGTTGTGTTCTGCATCACGGACGTTAACATCCTCTCCTTGGATGAGCATGTTTTCAACACTAGCCCACTGTCCAATAATACAACCAATGATAATGTTGGAAATGCAAGCATGTTTCCTCACACAAATACTAGGCGTACTTATAATTCAATACACAGCCAGCCCCAATAGCAACGACAATACAAATCACATTCCCTGGACCGGTGCGCTCTGATACCAAGTGTAGGTTTTAACACAGGGTCGGTGTTTTTACTTAGAATATATATCAGGTTGTACATGCATCATTTTTGTATGTAAACATAAGAAAAATGTAAACATACGTACTAATGTGTTTACTTCATATTGATTTTCTTAAACTGGGTACATGAAAGAGATTTAAAGAAAAACTACCTAAATATATGCAACAATTTCCTATTAAATCTCCACCACTCCTCTCACTTGAAAGTACTCCTAAAATAACTCAACTGATATTGCACGACTTGATCAAACTCCTACTAACATACAACACAAAATCACTCAGTTAACTTCCTAGACTACATAAATTATATACAAATATTATTGTCTACAAATAAGTTTTAGATTAAATCCCAACATTAATGACTTATTCTCAGATTTTCCTAAGAATTTGAAATAACATAAGAGATTAGAAAACTTTACACGTGATAAATTTTCAGGTGTAAAGCATTCCAACTCTTTGGTACTTGAGTGCCATCCAAGCTAGACAATTAATAAGCCCCACGTCCGACGACTGCATCTATGAGGTAAGGACCTTCCCAGGTATCAGAAAACTTTCCTGCCATCACATCCATGGTGTTCTAGAATGTCTTCCTCAACACTAAGTCACCAACTCGAAATGTTCTCAAACGAACATGTTTGTTGTAAGTTTTGGCATCCCTTTTTTGGTATGACACCAAATGTATCCTTGCCATTTTTTAAAGTTCATCTACTGTGTCTATGTCATATTCCAACTCCTTTTCATTCATATCTATCATCAACAGTCCATATCTGGCAGTGGGCATCATGACTTCAGTTGGATGGACAACTTATGTTCCATAAACTAAGTTGTAAGGAGTTTGTCATGTTGACTTCTTTGGAGTAGTCATGTATGACCATAATACCCAAGGAAATTCCTCAGCCCAATTGCCTTTGCATGATGTCATCCTCCTTTTGAGGTTGTTGATTATGATTTTATTACTTGATTTAGTCTGCCCATTAGCTCGAGGGTACCTTGGTATTGACTTGATTAAGTTGATGTTCTATCGTCTGCAAAATGCTTCTGTCTTACCACTTATGGATTATGACGCATTGTCACAAATAATCTTAGATGGCACACCAAACTTACATAAGATGTTCCTCTTAACGAATGAAATCACTTCCTTTGATGTGACTTACTTGAACGCTTCCGATTCAATCCATTTAGAAAAATAATCTGTCATGGCTAACATAAATACTTTTTGTCAAGGTGCAGGTGGCATCTTTCCCACAATATCCATTCCCCACTTCATGAAGTGCCAAGAAGGAATATACATATTCAGGAGCTCAGATGGCTAGTGTATCATGGTGGCATGCCTTTGACAAGCATCACATTTTTTTCATGTATTCCAAGGTGTCTTGCATTAATGTTGGCCAATAATAACCCAAGCGTAATATTTTCAATGAAAGGTTTCTCCCAATGGTATGATTCCCACATTCTCCTTCATGTGCATCCCTCAAAACCATGCCAGCCTCATGCTTTCTCAAACATCTTTGAAGCAATAATGTAGATGATTTTTTAAATAACACATATGGTGAATATTGTTGCTTTCATTCTAAGGATCTTGGCTTCATTATTGTTGCTAGGTTGGATTCCGTGTTGCAAGTAGTCTTTGTATATTTGAATCCAACTGTCCACAACTTCATCTCCATTGCCATCTTGTGAGTTAAGGACTAACACCTCCATTTCATTGGTTAACCTTTCGATAGTGGGCTTTTTGATATGCACAATCGGAATGTTGTTCAAACTGAGACCTTTGAACACAACCCCAAGACCAACTAGTGCATCATCTTGAACATTATTCTCCCTTGGCACCTATTGTATATTGACTGTGTCAAAATAATTTGTTATTTTTTTAGTGACACATAGGTACGTAACCATCTTGGGATCTTTAGCTTCGTAAGAACCATTGAAGTGATTAAAAATCAATGGTGAGTCACAATTTACGTCAATGTGTCTAACATTCATGTCTTTGGCAGTCATCAATCCTAAGATTAATGGCACGTGCTCAGCCTCATTATTAGTAACTTTGAAATCACATCATTTTGAATATGCTACTATATCCCCTTGTGGCAATTTTAGTACAATCCCCAAGCCCGTTCCATTCACGTTCGAAGCTCTATCAGTGTACAACATCCATGGCTTGACATCTGCTCTCAAAACAACTTTTTGGAACTCTTCTTCTGCTGTCATTTGGCTTGGACTGAAATCAGCCACAAAGTCAGCTAAGGCTTGTGATTTTATGGCAGTTCTAATGTCATATATGATGTTATATATACTTAGAAGGATGACCCATTTACCCATCCTTCCCGTCAATTTAGGCTTACTTAAAATAGTTCTCAAGGGAAAATTTATCATGACATGTATTTTGTGATACTCAAAATAATTCCTTAGCTTCGTATAAGTCATGGCTAATGCAGGTATTATTTTTTCAAGAGATGCGTACCTTATCTTCGCATCCACTAGGCTTTTGCTGACAAATAAAATGGTGATTTGACACCTTCATGTTCCTTGACAAGTACGCGACTCACTGTGTGATCAGTGACAAACATGTAGACATAAAGATCCTCCCTTGGAGACGGTTTGGAAAGAGTGGAGGAGTAGAAAGGTAAATCTTCAAGTCATTGAGTGTAGCTTCATGTCTATCTGTCCATTCAAAGCCTTTGTTCTTTCTTAAGACGTTATAGAAGAGCTTGCACCTATCTGACGATCGAGAAATAAATCTATTCAAGGATGTAACTCTCCCTATCAGCTTCTGGACATCTTTCATATTGGATGGGCTCTTCAACTCAAAAATTGCTTTAATTTGTTCTGGACTAGCTTCAATTCCCCTTCTTGTTAGCATCTATCCAAGAAGCTTTCCAAAAGATACAGCAAAGTTACATTTGGATGGATTGAGCTTCATGTTTTATGATCTTAAGATGTCAAATACTTCTTGTAAATCACGAACGTGATTCTCAATGTTCTCAGACTTGACCACCATATCGTCTATGTAAACTTCCATCATTTAGCTTATTTGATCTTTGAACATCTTGTTGACAAGTCTTTGAAAGGTTGCACCAGCATTACATAGTCCAAAAGGCATGCCTAGATAACAATATATCCCCCTGTCAGTGAAGAATCCTATTTTTCAGAATTAGACGACTCCATTTGTATTTGATTGAAACCACTGGATGTGTCCATGAATGTTAGTAATTCATGTACATCCGTAGAGTCCACCATAGTGTCAATATGGGGTAATGAATAAGGATCTTTGGGACAGGCTTTGTTCTGGTCTATATAATCAACACAACCCCTTCATTTTCCATTCTTTTTCTGAACTATAACAACATTGACCAGCCATTTAGGATAATCTACCTCTTTGATCATCCCAGCTTTTAAGAGTTCGTCTACTTCATCATTGATTATCTTATTTCTTTCTACTGCAAGCTTTCTCCTTTTCTGTTGGACAAGAGTATAAGTTGGATCAACATTTAGCTTATACGTTATCACGCCAGGATCAATACCAATGATGTCATCATGTTCCCATGCAAATATGTCTAGCCTTGTTGTCAAGAATTCCACCAAGTTTGATTCAATAGTCGATGAGAGGTCTTCTCCTATCAAGACTTTTTTTATCTCCTGTCTTCAAGTCAATTTTAGCCATCTTCTCAGGTCCTATTATCATGGGTACATGTGCTTCATTACTGTTGTGTTGGATAGTTGGCTTCAAGCACTTCTTATAGCACTCGGGTGTCGTGTTTTGGTCTCCTCGAATCTCTTGTGCACTCCATGGTGTTGGGAATTTGAGCACTTGATGGTATGTTGACGGGAAAGCCTTCAAATCGTGAATTCAAGGTCTTCCCACAATTATGTTATACGTGGAGTCACCATTAATTATGCAAAATTTCTCCAAGAGATTAATTCCTTGTGCATATGTAGGCAACGTAATTTCACCCATTATATGTTCAGTCTCTCCACTGAATCCCACAAGTATTGTTATCTTCTTCATCATATCACCTTCTGCCAAACCCATTTTCTTTAATGTGCTTAACATCAGGATGTTAACAGCATTCCCGTTGTCTACCAAAATCCCTTGATCAAACAATTTCCCACTGGGAGTGAGATGACAAGACTGCCTTGTTGTGGTTATCGAATATTTCCCTTTTCTGATTCATCAAACACCATGGATGGTAGATTGTTGTTGTTAATTTTTTCTTGAGCAACTCGTATGTCCGTGTCCCTTGCCACCCTTTTCACTTGCGAGTATATCGATCCACACACTTCAAAACCTCCTATAATAAAATTAATCACTTTATGATATGGTGGGGGTGGTGGTTGTCTCATTGGCATTTTGTCATCTCTATTTGGTGACCTTTCTCTCATGAAGTGTGCCATTCTGTTAGTTGTCATGAACTCAGTTAAATAGCCTTTTTTGATGAAGAACTGTAATTCCTTTCTCAAAGCTACACCATCATAAGCCTTATGTCCATAATCTCCATGGTAATCACACTATAGCTTAGATTCTGGATTTACCTTGGGTGTGTTGCTTTTTGTCGGTCATTTGACAATATCCCCCAGCTTCGTGAACTCCCTCAGCATGGCTGACAGTGTTATTGAGAAAACATAGTTGTCATATGTTGGTGGCAAGTTGGGGTCTTTCCTCCAGTCTGCACGCTCTTTCTTCCTCTATTCATTACGTTCTCGCATCATATTGACATATACTTCTTCTCTAGTGGGCCTTGAATAGGGTTTGTATTCCCTCGTCCTTGGCATCGTGATCTTTCAGGAAGGTCTATAGTACTTGTCATCATATTCCCTCTTGTCTTCCTCCAATCTGACTTGTGCTATAGCCTTATCTTGTACATCATACATCGTCATACACGGATACTTTGTAAGTTCTTCATGAAGTGATAATTCTCTCTCCAGACCTCTCCTGAATGCTTCAATAGTCGTAGGAACATCACAGTTGGTTATAGTCACTTTTTTCTATTGAATCGTGTCAAATAGTCACTTAGTGGTTCTCTATGGCATTGCACAATCTTGTACAAATCACTTGTGGTTTTCTCAAACACTCTGCTGCTTGCAAACTGCAGATTGAATGCATCTTCCAAATTAGCAATCATTTATATGCTCCTGTTTGGCAAATTCATAAACCATTATAGAGCTGGACCTGATAGTGTTGAACCAAATCCCTTACACGTGCAGGCTTCTTTCAAATCTCACGTAATGGGCACTGTGAACATTCTTTGTTTATATTATGCTATGTGTTCTAATGGAAAACTGGTTCTGTCATATGGCCTCATTTGGGGCACAGTGAAGCATTTTGGTATTTCTACCCAAACAATATTGTTGTCAAAAGGTGAGTCGCATAGCTTGTTGGGGTTGCTTTCTCCAAAGGCTTGGGGACACCAGGGATCCTTTCGATCAACTCCCTTACCTCTTGTAATTCCCTTTTAAATTTCTCTGGGACATGATTATGAGACCTTGAACTCCTATGTCACGATCTCCTCCTGTCACGATCCTCATCTCGTTCCTTGTAGTCATCATAATATCGTTCATCATATTGTCGCTCTGTATCATCATTGTTATTTATTGCATTCTTAATCTCCTTTATTACGATCACATCATCAGTATTCTTTCTTGGCTCCTTATGCTGATCACATTCTTCTGCATCATTCATGTTTAAACGTTTGACCACACTTGGAATTGTTTTTGTCGTGGAAAATTTTGTCTTTGATTTGGCCATAGTGATCTCCTTCTTTAGTACTTCATTTTCAGAACAAATTTTCTCCATTTCCTCTTGTAGTTTCTCTAATTTCGTAGCTATTTCCTTGTTGATCTCTGTCTCATTTCCCTGGTTTGTGGTTTCTACCTCTAGTTCATTGCTTGTCATTGTAGTAAATCAATCGAATCCTTAGCAAGTTTCCCACAAACGGCGCCTACCAAAATTTGTAGGTTAAATGCTAAGGATTACTCTTGATTATAGTAAAATAAATACAAGAAAAAATATGAATGAAAATGTAAATGAGACAAAGAATTGGTGAAGCGAAAAACCTATGAATAGGTAAAAACTGTGAGTGGGATTATGTACCCAACCTAGACTGATTTTACTAGCTTTTCTGATTGTTTATGCATTAAAATATATGAATGTATCATAGAGTATAAATATGTGTTTATCCTATTTGCAAGGTTGTTATGTTGTCGATGTTTTCGTTGAGTCCCCCTGTTGAATGCATCTCCTCTTGTATTTTTCCTTCTCCCCCTAGTCGTTACTACTTTCATGCTCCATTTTCAATTTATCCTTATATTTATTTCCTCTTTTTTCTCATACATGTGATCATAGCTGTAGACTGGGTCTCGAGGCTCAACCACAACTCCTACCAATCCGGGTAGTTCTGGGACTTAGTCTTCATATTTATCTTAATAAACCGATGCCTATGTTGTCCATGATTCTACTTATGTTCGACGTCTTCTACTTAATTAGCTTCAGGTCTCTTCCATTGGCAAGCCTTCTCGTTATGTCATAACAGGGAAAATTAGCAATAAAACAGTCCAAATTACTTCTCTCATAGCTTTTGTGGGGAAATTACCCATAAATATAAAAATGTTGCTAGTATGCATATTCCTCTTACGATGTGTCACTGTCTACCATCAATGATGATTATGTTCTTGAGCTATGTGGTTATTCCTGTATCGTAATAGGATTTATGTCTTAACACAAATATAGTTGACTTGATGGTCGTGTCACCTCGTATTGTATACGTGCTGGTAGCAAAATCCTCTTGTCCTTTCGATACTGGTTGAAAAATTATCCGATTAAATCTATGCGGTCCCCATGGTTTGTATTATTCTCAAACAACAACCAAGAGATTGTAGGGGGGTTGAATACAATCTCAATTTTTTGAGTTCTTTCAACTATTATATACAAAAGACAATGACTAATAAAATAAAATAAAAATTAAAAGATTGAATTACAAGATAATTTAAATTTCAGGTGTTTCTTTGATCTACCTGAGAATTATATTAAAAAAATAATTTGTGATTTTTATAAAGTGAACACACGCTAGAGACTCAGTGTTTTACTTTTTAAAAAGAATAGATGTAAAACAAATTTTAAGCAAATACACTTGTGTTTCTTGGTCATGTAAAAAATTATACTTGGTTACTGTTAAAAATCAACCCTAAATTCTGATGATAAGCAAATCATATTGCATAATCATGTTAAGTCAAACTGTATCTTTCAACGGCTAGCATCCTAAGGGATAGCCATTGAAAAAGTTGCCCATCAACTGATGAGGTTTTTGTAACACTTTTCTGTGATATTCTTTATTATAGATAGAAATGATGTTATTCGTTCAGAAGTCATGTTGACTGAATGGATAATCTAGAGTAGGGTGGCTAATTATAAATACTCGATACCATGTAATTCTGATTAAGTGAAAGTGAGCTACCAATTGCTAAGTGAAGCAACTGCATCAACGGCTAACTACATCAACCCACCAACGGCTAATCTAGTGATTGTCAACGAGTAAGGGAACTCGCATAGCTGGTGATAGTGACTTGACATTGGTAAAGTCCTGAGTCTGACACAACACATGGGCTGATGGGAATCTCAATAAAGAAATTGAAATTCGAGACAAATGTTACATGTGATCTTGGATTCTGAAGACGAAGAAATATTTTACTTCCATGCATGACAAATTGGAGGGATATTCAAAGCAATATATCAAGATAAAATTTAGCCTCATTTGTCAGGCCTCAAAAAGAATGAAGAAGCAACATTGCTGAACCTAGAAGACCGTGTCATGTATTGTCTAACAAGCACTGAAACTTGGTGATATGTAAACCAAGTAGTAGCGGATATTTTCACTTAAGAAATAGGTTTACAATTTTGAGTGCAAAAAGAGATAGATCTTCCTCTAAATGGAACACTCTAAACTGCAGTTGTGAGATTAATTTGTAATCATAACAAATATAAACCTCAGGTGGCAAGCCAAAAAATAAACCACCTGAAATTTTTGAATATTTGTGTTCATTTTAATTTTCCACATACGCATTATTATGAAAAATTTAATTTGTATTCAACCCCCTTATACAACTTAACCTAGTTGATTTTAGTGAATAAAAATTGGTATCATAGAAAGCCTTCAACAAAAGAAGGTGGAAAGATCTTGAAACTACTCCAATCAACCATAGTGAAGAAGGAGGTAGAAGCCCAGATTCTAGAATTTCTAAATATATCTCTCATGGCTAGAGATAATGATTCAAAGATAATCTCTAGAAGCAGTAAGGTAATCACAACCGATTTCCCTAAGTTAAGTAAGGGTGAATGTCAGGAAACTATCAATGATATGTACCCTGAATTATACAACTTGTGTGTAACTCTAAAATCTCTTAAAAAGGAGAATGATAGAATTAGAAATGATATTTCCTTGTTATTTGAGAGAAATAATTTACTAGAGACTCAGTTGATTGATTATAAGAATGCTAAGAAAGATTGCCTAGTTGCAAAAGATAATTTTATGAGGATATTGAAGATAGAAAGAATTCTAAAAAGGAAATTAATTCTTTAACAAGAAGTAATTACCAAATGGAAGGAATCTAGGGATGTAGCAAGCAAATTCACAGATCTTGGAGGTGTTGAATTTTTCTGTGAAGATGCTTGGAAAGGAGAGGAAACAAAACTTGAACAAGATACTTCTACTAATAATTGTACATCAACGAATAATAATTATCCATTGAAGGAAGAGAAATTAAGGGATAAAGATTATTTGTTGAAAGAAAGTATTAGTATTTGCACACTGAACATGTTAAATAAAATTGAAGAACCATTGAGTAAGAACTTTGTGAATAAAGAAAGCGGCAAAATCATAAGAGTTGAGTAGAGCAACATAGGTCACTTGTCCAACAAGAAACTGAAGGATAAGTTGGAACCCGGGATAGGAAATAAGAGGAAGAACAACATGAATGTCAAACAGTGATTAATAAGCACATCAACTACACTCCCGACAAATATGCTCCACGAAAAAATTATGTCAAATGTGGTAGTGTTAATCACTTATCTGCTAGTTGTAAAACTATTTCCATGTCTTTCATGTATGTTCCCTCTATGCCTTTGTGTTCCAGGCCAAGTATGCCTAATGTGTTTAGGATGAACAATAGTAACATGTCGATCACTTCAAATCCTTATTATTTTGCATTTAGTATGCCCTTGAATATACAAGGAATGAACAACATATTTGTATATTCATCCAATAAGATTCCCTTTCAAACTAATACATTTACTCAAAGACCAACACCTAGAGTAAAAATGCACTTGAATCCTGTAAAACCTAGGGCAATAGATGGTCACCAAGAAAATAAGGCATATAACAAGATAGGACCCAAGAAAATTGGGAACCAAAATCAAATTGAATTGGTTGTGTTATGTACAAGGAAAAGGAAGAATTTCTTGTATGTAGATAATGGTTGTTCATGTCATATGACTGGTAATTTATCCCTACTCACTAAGTTTGAAGAGAAAGCTGACCTAAGTATTATCTTTGGGGAAGATAACAGAGGTCACACTGTGGGATATGACTTAAGTTCAATTGGAAATGTCATCATTGATGATGTAGCACTAATTGGGGGACTCAAGCACAACTTACTAAGTGTCAGTCAATTATGTGACAATAGCTCTAAGGTCAGTTTTGATAAAGAAGCATGTGTTGTCATTAACAAAAGTGACAACAAGGTCCTTTATCTGGAAAGAGAAAAGGAAAGGTGTATATAGTTGATTTCAACTCAACTGATCTTGGATCAAAGGTTTGTCTGCCTAGCAAGACAAACAAGAATGAAAAATGGCTAGGACATAAAAAGTTGTATCACTTGAATCTTTCAAAAATGAGCAATTTGATTAAGAAGAACCCAGTAAGAGTTATACCGAAATTAAAATTTTCCAAGGATGATCTTTATGATACTTATTAACCTACTAAGAAAAAGAGGGTCCCAGTAAAGAAGAAGACAGTGTCATCATTTGGCAAACACCTTCAATTCCTTTATGAGGATTCATTTGGATCATCTCATATTATGGCCATGTTTCAGAAAAAATGTTATCCTGTGATCATTGATGATATTCCAAAATTTATTTGGAAGCTGGAATCAAGATCAAAAGATAGTCCAGTTACTTGGTCTAAATAGGTACTTAGAATCAAGGTAGATGAAAATGGCATGATTGCAAGGAACAAATCTAGTACAACTACTGAAGACTATCTGCAAGAAAAGAAGATTGAAAGTGATAAATCATTCTCACTAGTAACAAAATTGGAAGCAATCAGAACCTATACAGTTTGTGCAGCCCATGTTAGTTTCAAAATCTATCAAAGTGCTTTTTAAATTGAAGACATTGAAGAAGAAGCCTTTGTATTCCAATCTCGTGATCTTAAATATTCAATACTTGTAGAGTTAGGGAACTGGCTTACAAAAGCACTTTATGGATTAGAAAAATAATCTAGAGCCTAATATGACTCTCCATATTAGTTTTTATTTGAAGATCATTTCTCCAGAGGTAAAACAGTTAAAATTCTCATCTTTTAGAAATGTAAATTGCTTTAGTAGAATTATACTATTTTCTTTAGATAATATAATCCTTGGCTCTATAGTTGACAAAACATGTAAAAGGTTGTCAAAGACAATACTAAATAAATATAAAAATAAGTATGGTGAGTGAACTTACTTGTTTTCTTGTTCCATAAGTTAATAAGTGAGTGATAAATCTTCTTAAGTCAAATTTTATGCATAAATGTCTTCTTCTCAAGAAGTTTCGCTTAGCTGATTTTACATTTACATAATCACTCATGCCAACTCTTGTCATACTTGAGATGAATACTAAGGACAAGAGATTAGACATTTCAATAATATGGGAGTTTAGTTGGTTCTTCTTTATATTTAACCAAGAGTATGCCAAATATTATATTTACCCAAGTCTTTGTGCTAATCTAAGTCTATTTCTATAGAGTCTTACTCAGATGCTATAAAGTAGTTATTTAGATATCTCAAGGGATCACCAACTCTTTGAAAGTATTATCCTAAGTTTGATCTAATTGGTTATTTAGATACATATTGTACAGTTTACAGAGTTGACAAGAAAAGAACTACATGAAGTTGTCACTTTCTAGAAGAAAAACTAACATCTTGAGTTATCAAGAAGCATTCCTTTGATTCAACCTTCTCTGTTGAGGATGAAGACACTACAGCTGGAAGATGTTGTGCACGACTCTTATGGACAAAGAATCAACTTGTTGATTATGGCTTGCAGTTGGAAAGAATTCTAATATTTTGTGATAACACTAGTGTTTTTGCTAAAATCGTGAATTCAGTTCAACACTCAAGAATTAAGCACATTGACCCAAGCAAATATCTCTACCAAGCCATTTGAAGGATCGACTCTCACAAGGTTGGCTTATATGTTATAAATTTTAATGAAAATCTATTTTCTAACAGAATGGTAATTTTGGCTTATCAAGATGACCCTATCATTTTCCCTTCAGACAATTGGTAGTAGTAACACATAAATTGGATGTTTGTTGTGAAGATGATTATGCTCATTGATATTTGTTGATTTATATGTGCAACAATGGAAAAATTATCTTACTCGTTAGTTAGTAGCCAAGTGTTTAACTATGACTCATATCTGAAACTCATGTTTAGAACTAGGATGGTTAAGAGATTTATTAAATTTCTTCTAACTATATGAACAAAAAAATTTAGCCATTGATAGTCAAAATCAGCATTTGGAGTCTACATGTTCAATCTAGCAATTAATGAACATATTACATGTCAACTGCTAATTTCAAGCCATCGACGTAAAATTATTTATTAACTGCTATGAGTAGACATAAAATCATCACTTTAAGAATGTTGAGCCCTCACCGAGTTCTGTGTTCTAAAAAATTAGATGAAACATTTCAAAATCTAGCAATAATCATGCATCAAAATTTATTAGTTATCCGAAAACTGATAAATGCTTATAAAATTGATTATTGAAATATCAATATTTATTTGGAACCAATAGATACTGATATTGAGCTTTGTGTTATGTTTCATGGTATGAAAACTTTTCTAGATTAATTAAGTTTTCAATGAAGACAACTTTCACAGATTAATGTTAATGAATTGTTACTCAATTCTTCATTTTTAACTTAAACATATCTTATCAGAGAATTTTATCTGTAGCAGTAACGTTTCACTTGTTTAATTCATATTCTAGAAGTGAAATCTAGCTGAATATGTTAGTGACTGTTTATTAATCAAAAACCAATGTCATAAACTCAGAACAAGTTCTGATGATTCATATTTAGACATTTCTAATTACTCGTCAAATGGTAGTTTTGAAAGTTCACATTAAGAATCATATGTAGCAAGACATGCTAATTATTGACTTTGAGAGTTCATGATATTTTATCACATTATGGTGTTGATAATCCAACTTGATTGAGATAACTATTTAAATCAGTTAATTCTCTCATAAATGCCTTGACATCTTTAATCAATGACAATTATGTGAATGCATGGTTCATATCCCATTAACAAAGATTTGCTGAAAAATAATCTTCTGAACTTCTTGAAATGGTACATCTTCGAGGTCATGGTATGGAATATCGGGACTTCATGATATAGTAGATTTTGAATTCAATATGCATTATACTGAAAAAGTTCACGATTGATTGACCCAATGTTCTAAAGTGTCTAAAATCAGTATTCTCCTTCTTCACCAAATATTTGAATTATTTGTTCAAGATCAACTCTATTAAACATGTCACTATTGAATAAATAAAATTTTAGTCAATAACCTATATGAGTTATCCTCTGGACTTTACAATGCAACTTACTAATAAACGGGTTGAAGTTTGCTTTAGAAATTGATACAGGGTTGATAGAACAATAAGTCCAAAAAGAAAAAAAGTGGTAAAGTCTTGTTAAAGGAGATCTTACTGAGAAAGGTTGATCAAAATTTAAAATCTTGCTCAGATAAGTTTTTCTTTACACATCTTACTATGTTGTGTTGATGAGTTTAAGAGTGTATGACTAGATAAATGTACATGTGTGATATGTATCTACCAAATTAATCTTGATTTATATGCACTAGAATAACTTTATGTTTATCTGTGTCTCCTAGTTCTGGAAAAGAGTAAATATTCTAATTCCTATTAGAAATCAAATTAGTTATTTCTTTTAAAAATTAAGGTGTCTCCTCGTACTTTTATTTTTCTCATCTTTATAAACAACATGTTTACCACTATTCTTCTCACCTTTACATAAATAATTATACATCCATTGATATTAGTTCTGTATTTAATGGTTAAATGTTATTTCTTTTATTTGTCTAAGTGCTAGCTGTTAAATTAGTTGTGCATCAATGGATGAATTACCTTAACTATGCATATGCAGCCAAAAGATGAGACTTGATTTCTCTTTAATTATTGTGTGTGATTTAAATTTTAGCTAGTATAAAATAAATCTACACAATCAGGTCTTTTATTCTTTTTGGTTATTTTTGTGAGTGACATGCATATGTTGATTTATTCACTTTGCTGGATGAATGAACTGAGTGGTTCATTATTTTGAATCTTACATTGTATGATAATAATGTTTAAACTTTTGAGCTAATTTGAAATATTGATCAGTTCACACCTATGCTTTTTGTGTTGTTTAATGCACACTCCTAGTTTCACCAAAATATTTAAGACACTCTTGATTTTAGATATTCGGTCATACGTTTTCTTGGCCTATAAATATTTGCCCTCTTTATCCATTTTTATTCATCTATAATCCTTGATCTCAAATCTTTTTCATCAAAATAACTGTCATACTTCTTTCTGATATCAAAAAAGTCATTTTTGAGGGAATGGTATTTGACGGTCCAACGACCAACAAAGAGATGTCGGCTGTCCTGACTCGTATCCAGACAGCTATCGAGGGCAAGAGGGCCATGGAGGTTGTTGCAGTTGTTGCCGCTTTTGCTGCTGCTCGTGCCAATCCACGAAGGGATGGCAATGGAGGTGGTGGCCAAGGCGGTTCTTCTTCCTCAACCAATATTAGGTTTTAGGTTTCTAGATACCAGGGTTGATTAAAGTATTTTCATTTATGTTTTTGTTAAGGGACTTTTCTTTGTAATTTATTCTTTATAAATAAAATTTTCAAGTTGTTGAACGTTTGCTGCTTTGTGATTCTTTATTCAATATATGATTTTCATGATCTTATTATAACTATATTAGATCATTGATCTCCTTAGTTTCGAATGACAAGTAAATGGAACTACAATATTAAATATCTCTAAGCTAATAATCAATGCTAGTCAATAGTGGCTAAAGTTTCAGGTTCAAATTCTTGTAGCATATCAGACTGATAAAAATAAAAGAGTCTTAACATTTCAATGGTACTTATGGTTTTCAGAAGTAAATAACTTGGTTTTCAGAGAGTAACATTAAGGCATCCCATAAGTTATCAACCACCTTCTAATTTTTTTTGAACCATAAGTGATTAGATTATAAAGAAACACTAACTAGAAAATAGAACATGTGAGTTGAGTGAAACGGTAAGCCTCTCTAAGCCAAATTGATTGGTCTTTGACTTTTGAGTGCAAACATTTTTTGTCTCCTTAAAAGACACTAGTGATCCAATTGAAAATCTATACTTGCATCATGAAATCGCTTCACAAACCAATGAAGTTAATCATGAAGTTCATACATGCAAAAATGAGAGCACATCACTTGAAATATCTTCTATTTTTCAGAAGAAGTTTCTAAAACTCAATTCTGATTAAAATCTCCTCTGAATACTAATTTTTTTGTGATCAAGAAGCTCAACTTGAGAGTTGCTTGCATTAAAATTAGTAATAAATTTCTTTCATTGCTAAGCCAAGCTTTCATGAAATACAGTGCTTGCATTGTGCTCTCCAACTCAGAACCCTCTTTCAATTTAGTTGGAGGCTATGTGATGAGGTAGACCTTAATGATGCCAATTCAAAATCAAGGATTTCATCACTTTTTAGTGAAGACCTTGGAACTTCAGCCCATGTTAAGGGAAAGTAGACCTGAAAAGGCTGTATGGTTTGAGAATGGTATCTCTGAGGGGAAATCATTCAAATTTATTCCAATCAAAATGGAGGTTCAGCTTGACTGACAACATCCCTCACAACTATTGTCTAAGATGCATTTTCCTGAAATATTGAGATGATAAGTCCAACTATCTTGATTTATCAATGATAAGAAATCCACAAATGTTGTGGTTCTTTTCAAAGGGAGTCATGGTTTGAGAATGCTATATGAATGGAAGATACATTCAAATCCCCTCTAGTTTACTAGAGCTTCATGAAAGTGAAGGACACATCCACATAACCGCAAGAATGTTCTGATTCCAAATCATTCATCTTATAAATTCAACTGTTCATTTCAGAACATGAGGCACCTAATCTGTTAAGTCTATGTCTTTCTCAAATTCAGACTGATCTTATAAATATAGAGTCATAACCCCACTTTGTGCAAATCAATCCTGAAAACAGCGACACAAACACACAAACATCTCATCTACTCTTCTCATGAATGATGATTTAATTCCATCTTTTCTAAAATGATTCATCATCTATTGAATTTATGGAGAAGCCACATTCTAAAACTGATACCCAGCATCTTCTATATGATTTGTTGGAGTATCAGTCTCTAATTCTAGTTACTAGTAGTTAAACTTTTAATCAATCTTCATAGATTTCAACTACATTGGCATCTTCAATTGCTATCTCGTTATCTTCATCAATGGCTACCTATCAACCATTGGTAAGTGTGAGTCCATCAAAGGTTAGCTTAACAGCACAATCATTGATAGCTTAAATTGTTACATCAATAGCTATTTTATAGCAGTTGATAAGTGTACATTCTACACAATGAGTGCAGATGACCAAACAATTATTTTAACATTCCTAGAATTGAGGGAATTGAGTGAACACAATGAGAGTGAGGGGCTGCTTTTAAAGTAGGTAAAAGGAGAGATGTTTGAATGAGAGACATGCTAATTCTTCCAGACTTGCAAGTGAAGTAAAGAGTTCCACCTTAGAACGTGAAGGTGAAAGTTTGAGGTGTGTGAGCCATGGGAGCCTCTGATGCAAGAAAACAGAGAACATGAGAGCAATGCAGGTACATCCGGAATAAACATGAATACAACTAAATATAACTCTTGTTTCGATTTTCTGAAAAATAATTAAAGTCTGGTTCTTGCTGCATTTTTTGTTGCATTATAGGTTGCATTTGATTTAGAAAAAAAAGTATTCTACAACCAAAAATTATTTTAACCATAAAATTTTAAAATTACATTTATGGTTGATTATCTTTTTTTCTTATGTTACAAATATAATTACAAAGTTGCGAAATATTTTTTCGTAAATATTTTTTTTCAAAATATGGTATATTTGCAAAACCTTTTAAAAATAGAAGATATTTTGTATAAATATTTCTATAGTTCACGATTTTTATAAAAAACCCTAATATAATTATCACGTGTCTTATCATTTCAAAGTTCACCGGACTACCTCCCTGTGAGCCCAATTTTGTGTAACATTATAAATAATTTATATACAATAGAATCATAGTATTTTTAAAATTAATTTCAGAAATATATCCTATTGGTGTTATCGTGCTCCGATTTAGCGTTCCACGCCGATTCCTTAATTAATCGCTAATCAGTACTGTAACCGCTTAAATCCGATTAACTGACAATTTTTACAAAATTGACGTAGTTTTATATATAAATAATAAATCCTGAACCCTCATTTCAAACCTGTTTACGTTTATAGCCTTTTGCTATTCAGTATGTTACCGATAATTGTAGTATATTCCTCTGAATTATGCAACAAAATTAGTATATATACGATAATACGATAATGAATATACTATTTTCTATATTCCCAACTATATATAGATGTATCCAATTTCTTCCTGTCTCAACAAGCTGATGGTTTGTGGCCATACTTTCTTTAAAATAATAATAGTTTATGTGTTCTCTTCTCCTAATAGGTTCCCCCATGTGGTTGATTTGATGTTGTACAGAATTGAACCATACATTTATCATTATATTATAAATACTGAAAATTCAAAACTTCCCACCATTTCCTATTTTTAGTACTCTCAAAAAAATTCAAAAGGCTTGAATCTCAATTTTCTCTATATCTCTTTCCCAGAAAATTTGTTCCTTCCATGAGCTGTGCTAAATACATGTCCAGCAATCGAAATCAAACATCTATGTCCAACCAACATCAGCTTTCAATTGCAGACACCGATCGTATGTCGTTGAGTCAACACCTATTTGTTGTCAAACGATTAATGAATAAAAATTCCATTGAAAATTATTTCCCATTTGCGAAAGGTCCTTTACTTTCCGGTAATACAAGATTTGAAGTCAACGGATGTTCAAAGCGCAATACTTTACAAGCAGATGTGACGACTCCAAATCGTCGTTCAGCACTTGCTCAAATTTCACTTAACTCTGTAGAAAGAGACCGTATTTCTCTGAGACAACATCCTGCTATAATCGAAAGGTTGTACCGTGATGGTAATCTCATTAATAACGAAGAGGTAATTTCCTGTGTTAATCTCATAAGTCATCTTTGAACATTTTTAACTTTGTCTTTCTATTCGTATATCTCATTTTATTCATAAAATTATGTTCTATTGGTGGTTTATCGGAATGATTATCTATCATATTATAATTATTGAACATCCAAAATATGCCCAGAATGATAGTATTATACCACGGTCGTGGGAAGTCATTGATGACAGGATATTTGATGACGGCAAATCCCTAAGAAACATTGAGGTATATGTAATCATACTTGATACTTAGGTGAATGTAGCCATTTATTTAAGACTTTTTTAACAAAATCCTTAATGTATTATATAATTTTTATTAATGGAAAAAATTCTCCAAATTTTCAGACTTGGGGTAATAACCAAAGCAGGAATGCCGCTGGAAGCCTCTCAATTGACAAGAAAAGACCCGTTTATCCAAGATATTTCATCAGCTACATATTCGCACCAAACTGCTACACCATCAAGTTATTCTGTAAGAAGAACAAAAAGCTTTACTACTCTGGAATCATGCTACTCAAGTCATTCTTCTATATTGACGTGTGTTCTTTTCCTCTAAGCAGAAAATTAATAAAACAGGGAAGTTTAATAGATTTGAAGCATCCATAAAGAGAATATGCACTTTCAATTCAAATGAGAAAATTTGCAGCACTCCTATAGCCTTATTTAGTTCATGTGTGGATGGTATGATGATATATAATTTTGTTTGCATTACACAAGCTTTCAAATTTGTAATATTTTGCTTAATATGATATTATTGAATACAGGTAGTGCTTTGCTTTATTCTGACAGTGCTCATCAACCATCCAAAGACAAGGTTAAGGTAAACCTGGACGTTGATGTTACAGGACTAAATTGGACGTTGTTCCCAGATGAATTGACATTTGATGATAGTTTTAATTACACTAATTACTCCCAACTAGGTGATGAAAATAAGTTATTGAGAGTATTTCCTTATGTTGACGTAATATCTTATAAAACTATTTATATATCTTTTATTTGTTAAATGTAGACGGAGGTGAGACTAGTGGTTTTCAATGTATGGAAGATGGGTTTCTTGCAGATTATGGTAATTTAATATTACGATATTTGACCTCTGATGAATGAATATTAAATAGCTTTATATTATGAGAATTTAATATGTAGATGATTATGAATATGATGGTTTTGTTGAATGCGAGTCAGAATATTACAGTGACAGTACAACGGGTATCTACCAGAATGAATGGATTATGACTATATTTGTATTTTAGTAATAGTTTGTATTGGTTGTATGTCTGACACCTTCCAATTGATACAGCACCTAAAGAATATCTTAGCTTGGGAGCACCTTCTGTAAAATGTGAGTTTTTCTGAGCCTTCATGTGGAAGGAGGAAAGAGTTGACAAGAATGTTAAACGTGGTGTTCTGAAGTTTTCTATATGTTGTCGTAAAGGCCTAATAAAACTACCAAAGGCCCCTTGAACTCCGTCATTTCTTTGGAAAATATACAATGATCCAAAAATGGGGCCTACATTTCAAAAGTGTTCAAGGTTGTATAACAATATGTGTTGTTTCACATTTATTGGCGGAACTGTTGACACGTCAATTAATAATGGTCGTGGACCATACATTTATCAGTTAAACGGACAGAACCATCATATTTTAGGTGCTTTGATTCCCGATGATGATGACACCCTCAAGTTTTGTCAACTTTATATCTATGACACAGAGAATGAGCTTGCTAATCGAATCCGATGGATCGATGTTAAAGAAGGGGATAAGATTAATGAGGAAATTGTTGAGGGACTGATGCAAATGTTGGTAGAGAACAATGAGTTGGTCCAAAAGTTTTGTATTGCACGTGATCATTATGAAGAATCTCCTGTTATTGAATTGAGAATAATCCTAAAGGTTTTTTGATCTGAAAGTGGTAGAGAAACTCATGCCGGTCCATCCGAAAAAGTTGCTGCAAATGGTGGAAAACTTGGAAGATCTGTGTGCATCTCGGGACATCATCATTGATAGCAAAACAAAAGGGCTGGAATGTATAACGAACATTCATCCTAAACTTATGGCTTTGCAGTATCTCATACTATTCCCTTGTGGGGAAGATGTGTGACTACCCAAATCCGGGGTCAGAAAATTTGGTCATCACGATGAAACCTTAATCCAAAATAACTTGTTTAATCAATAAATAAATGTCAACAGTTGAAATATAGCATCTGCGACCCCAAACTACACCACGATCTTTTTAGGTTATAGTTCTAGAAACAAGAATTCTAAATTCCAAAAATAAATTTTTCACTTTCTTTTAAAACATCTTTTTCAGTAATTTCATATCTCAAAACTAAACCGCTACTATAACTTCAAAAAGAAATGTGCAAGGCCCAAATACATGATAATATAGCTATAATATATATACACAAAAAGCTTTACATAACAGAACTTACACTAGTTCGGTAAACCCTGGACCAACCATCTTCGTATTTGCATCCTTCTTAGCCTTTTTTGAATTACGCAGCTAAACAGCTTCAGTTAATCCTCACTGGAAGGTTAAATTTAAAAACAGGCAAGTATGAGCGAAAGAAATGCTCAGCAAGTTCAGTATAACATATATATGGTCTTCTGATATAAAAACCGACATCTACACTAGAGCAAAACATTTAAAATTATAATTGCTGAATAAGAAAATTTGTTAAGGAATCCCAAAATTGGTTCCTTGAATGTATTCAAAACCATTTTGATATTTTTGAGCGAAAATACTTTAACAATACTTTAAATCTCGACGAGAATAAAACTCGTAAAATAGTGTTTACAGAAATATCGTAAACAACAATCACATGAAATAGTGATTATGGACTGAATCATAAACCCATTCACAACCGAACTCTTGATATTAATACTCATTTTGATGTCATATCAAATTAGATATCAATATGAACTTTGATGCTCACAACATCCCATACTAAAATCAACATCAATCATCTATATTAATACCACCTTTGATATTTAGCAACAAACTAAATATCAATATCAACCAGAAACTGAATCAAAACTGCATTTTCACCTTTTATTCAAAACAGAAGCACGAGATAAATCATTTATGCATGATTATCAGCAATAGTATTATGCTGATAAAGAAAGAACAACAGATAATCAATGATATCTGAATAATAACTGAAGCTAACATTAAGCTTATAAAATAGTAAGCTTATAAAACAGTAAGCGATAAGTTTTAGATTGGGAATCACAATATTCTGGCGGATGCCTTATCACATGTTGATCAGCCACTGTGATAGAGCTGGATCATAATTTGTAGAAGTCAGATCCCAAACACGAGTACTCAAAAAAAAGCTACATACCGGCCACAACCGATATGTACTTTAATAAAAAGACATATTATGGCCAAAGGACAAAATTATGTTAACATATTTCAGTTAACACAAAGCCCTAATGCTGGATCGTCCGCCCGGGCCACTTACGCATCTTCCAATCAAAATAATTTTCTGTCATAAAGGAATCGAATTAATCGATATCCTTTCATAATCTACTCCCCATTTCTCATGGTCTGGAATAATCTCAACAACTGATGGCGAAATAACTAGAATGATTAGTTATTCGCTAAATATATAATCAAAATCCACTATATAGAGTAAATCTTGATAGAATAGTTATTCACTATCTATCTGAAAATGAATTATATTCTAGAAGCACAATTGCTAGAATAACATGATTTCAATAATCCAATGATTATATGCATGGAATGTCTCCCAAAATCTTTATAAAATGCTCTAAATTTTCGAGTATGTAAACATTTAAAAATCTAAACAGTTTGATAAGTAAAACATTAAACTATTATGGAATTAGAATAGTATAGGAATACTTGCCTTTGGTTTTTATCAGTTAAGCACACTCGCAATAACACAGTTGGCTCTTTCTGACATCTCATGACATTGATGTCTTCTATTTCAATAATTCACTGATATATTGCTCCCACGATTGCTAGAAGCCCAATATGCATTACTGTTCAACTTTACCCTGGATCATAAAGTCTCGTCTTGATCGTTTTGAACAACTTGCATCTATAATTAAAAAGATAGATTCTTAATTGTCTACATGATAATTACTTGATGAACTGTGTGTCAAAACTCTATCTTCCACCCAAACGATAACCCGCAAATAAAGAAAACAATCAGACACAAGACTCTTGACCCATATACGCACGTAGACATGTTTCAATGATATGTAAATTGACAATTTATTTATATAATAAACTCATTTATATCCAATCAATAGATAGGAAATCTACCTAAAATTCGGCAGCATTTCCTCTATTTATTGGATTATCCACCTATTTCCAATCTCAATCAACAATCAAATATATAGTAAGAATCAGCCTTGACTTGTTGTAAACACATAAAAAAATCTTCCTTGACTTGCAGCAAACATATAATACACATATCATATAATTCATATTATACATGACTTGGTTCGTCAAAACATTCGACTAGGTAGGTTTAAAACTGAAACTGAGTCAAAATACGATATTTCGATAAATACGTGACTCAGAACTGACTTGCAAAATAAGCGGCCTTTCGAAATAAAAGGATTCATGTCTCGAAAGTATTTTAAATAGAAGCATAATATTTTTCTGAGTCTAGACACGTTCGTTTCGTATTAAACGAATCAACGGTCTATTTATTATGAATAAAATAAGATTAATTCAATTAATGATAATATTAATTGAATATTCAATACCAAAATAATATTAAAAGCTCAAAATAATTTTAAAATATTATTCGGCTCAATTATAAATAATTACACTTCATTCAACTATTTATAAATAAAATTAATCGATTATATGAATTAATCAATTAATTAAATTAAGAAATAATTAATCAAAACGAATTATAAATAAATAAATCAAATTATTATTTTCAAAAATAATAGAAGATAATAATTTGAAATTAAAATAAATATTTTACAAAAAAATTCGAAATAACGTCTTTGTAAAACGGACTATTCCCGGGGTCAGAACCCCTCAAAATCAATCCCAAACAACACAATACAACTGTATTCTAATAAAATCATTAAATTTAAAACACACAATAATTTACATTTGCACGTATAAACACGCCAGAAATGAAAAACACTGCCAAAAGCGATTTCTACAACAACTTCTGAAATTTATGAAATAAATATATAAACACTAACATGCTATAATATACACAAGTACGAAGGCGGAATTTCGAAATTATTACCCAAAATAAATTATGATCACCCTGAAGTGAATATCTGATGTCCGGAAAATATCTCCAGAAAAATCCGAAATTCATAGACATAAATATATACACACTGAAATGCCATGTAGAGTAATCAACGCCGTCAAACTCCTTTTCTATGCCCCGAAAATAAATTAACACGGAAAAATGCTACGCAAATTATCTGCTCAAAATCTTGTAATATATATAACTTTTGCGTAGGTATCAAAGCGTTGGTCATTTATATATATAACAATTGAAATTTGGATGGACGGTTTATAGGATATGATTTTTTGAAAATTAAAAATATATAAAACAAGGAGAGAGAGGAGAGACAGAGAGGGAGTAAATGGGGGAAAGAAATGAACAAAAGGAAGGGGGATTTGTTAACGCAGGTAAACAAATAAAAGGGGATGGTTTGCCATGTGGGGGTCTGGGGTCTGACACGTTTTTTTGTTTTTTGTTTTTGTTTTTTTTTCTTTTAACTAAATTTCAATATAACATAAATAAAATTAGCCCAAAATTAATAAATAGCGGGGAATAATATTTAATCAAATAAATATAAAATTTGTACCAAAATTCCCCAAAAATTACGAATATTCCAAAAATATTAAAATATAATATATTTGAAAGTGCCACGATTTTATAAAAATGAAAATACAATTTTTGTGCGATTTGACGTCCCGATAGGGGTCTGGACCGATAATTTTTATAAAACCGAAATATTTTCTAAATTAATAATAAACCCCGAAAATGTATATAATATATGCAAACGCCCGCAAAGCAAGATAAAACAAGTACCTCGATAAAAACACACTTTAACACGCGTCTAGATTGTGAGTAATTTCATACAAATGCATTTTAAACACGTAATGAGTATCCGAAAAATACTCTGGTCCTTACAGGACCACATACAAATTCACTGCATATTAAATCATGGTCAAACACATTCTAAATATTATTAAACACATAATAATTCATTTAACACGTAACAAAATAGCTGTAAAATATTATTTTTAAATATTTTTAAACCTCGCCTATTACTCGGGTGAACATGGTTAAAATACCAAATAATATTTCAGACACGAATAAAATATTAAGGCGAGTAAAATATACACTCGATCCCCAAGACTGAAAAATACACTCATTTTTACCGATATCGATAAAACAGTCGGCTTTCAAATAAAATTTTAAATTATAAAAGTAATTAAATACTTTCACAATAATAATAGGAATTGAGACCAACTACCAATTAGCACACTATCATTTAAACGAACACGTCAAACGGGAATAAAATATCCATAATTTTATTCCTTTTAAATCAAAAAATCACAAACATATTCAAGGAATAAAAATAATAATAGCTGAAAATTCGGGATATCACAAGATGGCTATCACAAAGATATTAAATATAACAGAGAGGAAGATGATGAAGAGAAGAAGCGGGAGTACTGCATGATGAAAGATTTTTACAGCTACAAGTTTCAAGTTCGACACAACGAAGGTACCAATATTTGTTCTGGTGCATTTCATATAGTGTGCATGGTAGGTTTATAAATCAAATACACTTATTATTTTTATAATGTTATGCAGACATGACTCCTCGCTTATCAGGTAGATTGCTTCAACAGTATGTTGTGGATTCATTCTCGATTATTGAGCAGTCGCGTCTATGGTGGTTTAAAACTCACCAGACAATACTTAGGAATGAATTGTACCACCACATTTGTGATTACTTACAAACAGGTGATGGGGATTCTCCTAAAATTGGTAAAAGTTTATTCTTCCAGCTGGTTTTGTTGGTTCCAAACGTTACATGCAGCAAAATTTTCAAGACGCCCTTGCCGTTTGCCGTCATGTCAGTCACCCTAACTGATTTCTTACAATGACATGTAACTCCATGTGGGACGAAATTCAGCAGATGATGAAGCTAATACCTGGTGGCACTCCTCAGAACAACCCGGATATTATTACTCGAGTTTTTCGATTAAAACTGAATCAATTGTTGGATGACATAAAGAAAAAATCATTTTTTGGAAAATGCATTGGAGGTAACATTTCAACTCCACCCAAAATTTATGAATTTATTTTATTAATACCAGATTATATAAATTTTAAAAATGTTCATATAATGATGCAGAAAGCTACAATTTTTATTGCATTAATGTATGTAGTTGAATTTCAAAAAAAAAGGGTTTACCACACGTGCGCATACTTATTTGGTTGGATGTTGCCTCAAAGATTAATTTGAAGTCCAGCGTTGACAAGTACGTATCCGCTGAGATTCCTGATCATTTACTCGACCCTGTTGGTTATGTAGCCGTGAAAGCTTTTATGATTCATGGTCCCTGTGGAGTCGAGTTTCCGAATTCCCCGTGTATGAAAGACTATAAGTGTAACCGACACTTTCTAAAGAAGTACATTTCTACTAAGAGATTGTTTTCTAAAAAAATTTATGCCTAATGTCTAATATTTTTTTATATAAATATTGTCCCCGCACAATGTTTGATGAATCCAGTTTTCCCCTTTACATGCGTAGAAAAACAAGGCATACTATAAAAGCAAGGAAAACTGATTTAGATAATCAGTGGGTGATCCCTTACAATCAAGAGTTGTTGATTAAATATCAATGTCATATTAATATTGAAGTATGTTGTCATGCTCGGAGCTTAAAATATTTGTTCAAGTATTGCCTCAAAGGGCATGACAGGGCTATAGTAGAAATTAAAGGTAAAGGGTAGAAGAAGAACGTTCAAAACGATGGTACCGTTGATTAAATTCAAGCACTTTTTGATGGTCATTATATTTATGGATGTGAAGCTGCCTACCATATTTTTGGCTTTGACATACATCATCGATCAATAGTTATTTCGCGACTATCATTTCACTTGCCTGGGCAAAAGAATTGTACATTTCGAGCTAATGAGTCATTGGAGAAGGTTGCTTCTAGAGCTCAGTTTAAAAATAGTAAACTTGAAGATTTTTTTCTGTTAAATTGGAGAAATGAGAATGCCCGAGAGTTCACATATGATGAGATTCCAAGGCATTATGTTTGGAATGATGCGCAAATGACTTGGACTGTTAGGAAAAGAGGTTTGGTCATTGGTAGATTGGTTTATACACTTCATAGTACTGGTGAAATATGGATCTCACATTTGTTACTTTCTAAGATCTGCGATCCTACATCATTTGAGTCATTAATAACAGTGAACGGTGTTCTGTATCCTTCATTTACAGATGCATGCAAAGAACATGGATTTCTTGATAATGACAATGAATGGCATGAAGTAATTGCTGAATGTTCGAAATATGGATTTGCACCTCAGATTCGGGAATTATTTGTTCATATTATTGTAATTGCCAAGTAAGTGACTTGAACTCATTGTGGAGTACTCATTGTCGTTCTATGAGTGATGACATTTTGTTTCAAAGACGTTTAAAATCTGGGAAGCCTGATCTCAATCTAACAGAGGAACATATTAACTTATTTGCCCTTGTAGGTTCCTTTTTTTCATTTATAAAATTTATTGACATACTCTTTATGTGTTTGTAAATTAAGAAATAGATGTATAATTTGTTATATGAGTAAATCTTACATCTTTTTTTGCAGAAATTGATTATTTGCTTAAATCAGTGGGCAAGACTCTAAAAAACTACCCTCAAATTCCTCAGCCTCCATCAATGTACATAGAACAAGGTAGGAATAGGTTGATAATGGAGGAAACCGGTTATGACAGGACAGATATGGAAGCTCAATACAAAGATTTGTATTGTAAACTTAATGAAGAACAAATGGAAGTACATAATCATGTCCTTGATGCTGTTGGAAAAAATGAAGGTGGTTTTTCTTTGTTTACGACAGTGGTGGGTGCGGTAAAACATATCTTTGGAGAACTTTTATTTGTAAACTTAAAGCTGAAGGAAAAATAGTGTTTCCAGTAGCCTCATCAGGAATAATAGCAACTTTACTTCCAGGAGGAAGGACCGCGCATTCAAGATTTAAGATACCAATTATCATTGATGATTATTTTTTATGTGGCATTGGTCATAATTCGGAGACAGCTGAACTTCTGAAACGTATAAGTCTAATTATATGGGATGAAGCACAAATGCAACATTGTCATGCATTTGAATGTTTAGACAGATCTTTAAGGGATTTGATGAAGGTTGTTTACCCAAAACATTATCATATACCATTTGGTGGAATTACTGTGGTGCTTGGTGGGGATTTTCGACAAATTCTCCCTGTCATACCCTACGGAGATCGTGCTGATATTGTCTCTGCCAACATTACCAGGTCTAGATTATGGGCTGCATGTAAAGTCTTTATTTTGAAGCACAACATGCGTCTTAGCAAAGGTAATTCTGATGAACGTAATGAAGTATTGAGTATATTTGCCCGATGGTTACTAGATATTGGTGAAGGTCAAAATTACATTTCTAAGGATGAAGGTCCTTCATGTACCGAGTTTGAAGTTCAGATTCCTCCTCAATTCTGTAATGTTGAGCAATCTAACTCTGTTGAGAAAATGATGGCTGCAATCTATCCAAATTTTCTCACCAACTTCAAATTCCCAGAATATCTTAGTGAGCGAGCTAAAGCTTGGGACGCTATTAAGATAGTGACCTTATGTGCAGATAAGGTCAAAGCGGCACATACGCAGACACTAAAGGGTGAGTTTGAATATTTGAAGATGAGAGAAACAGACCAGTTGGATGACGTTTACATGAAGTTAAACAACTTTGTTACCAATATTAGAATATTGGGAGAGAAAATTGAGGAAGCTTATGTGGTGAAACAACTGCTCAGACCCATTCCCTCAAAATTCTTACAAATTTCTTCTTCCATAGAACAATTTGGGAATTTGGAGGAGATATCGGTACAAGAGGTTATTGGTTCACTTAAGGCTTATGAAGAAAGGCTTCGTGGATCTACTGAATCGATGCAGGGATAACTTCTATTGACAACAGAGGTCTGTAAAAAGAAATAATGTGGTGAGGGACAATTGTTAATGACTCGAGAGAAGTGGTTAAAGTGGACCAACAAGGAGGGATCAATAGGCAGTGCAAATATTCTTGGAAGAGATGGAAATCGAGGTGGTCGAGATATGAGTAAGTTGAGGTGATTTAGTTGTCAGACCTATGGGTATTTTGTGTACAAATATCGTAAGCCACGTAGAGATGTGAGAGATGTACAAAAGGAGGTGAACATGTCCAAGACAGACAAAGAAGAGCCTGCATTTTTGTTTACTGGGTGTAGGAACGATGAAACTAGTATAATCATATTGAATGAAGAAATAATGGTCCCGAAATTAAAAGCATCAAATCAGTGAAGAGATTCACAAGTCTGGACAATGACGCCAGTAATCATATGACTAGCCAAAAAGGAAAATTTAAAATTCTCAATGAAAGTGTGAGTGAATATAAAGAGGAAGGGAACTGTATCATTTAATTTGAAGAACAGATAAGAAAATTTATTGTGAGATGTGAATTCTATCCCAAATCTGCATAACAACATATAAGCCTCGGACAAATGACTGAAGTACCGAGTTGTTGTTTTTTAAGTTCAATTATTTAAAAGATCTTATCGGTTCCAGAGACTATTATTGAGATGTAGTAGAACAGGTTGTAGGTACTATTAGTTTTATTCATATAATAAAGAGTGGATTGTATTTAATAAATTGAGATACACGAAGTTCAAATTTTTGGTGAAGTAAAATATTTTGCGAAGACGAAATTTAGAACGAAGAGCATCTCCAACAGTGATCCAAAGATTCAAATTTTAGGCAGATTATCCCAAATTCTCCTACAACAGTGATACAAATAGAGATCCAAATTTGGATCGGTGATAGTTCTTATCCAAATTTGGATAACCACTATTTACTGATCTCAACTTAGCGCAAATATAAAATAATAGTTTTTTTAATAGTATATATAAGTTTATTATTTTTAAAAATTATTTATGATTATTTAATGAATGATAATAATGCGTAATATCTTAATTAATGAAAGAATGTATTAATAAAATAATAGTTTATCAGTTTTAAATTTTTTTAAAGTATATTAAAAATTTTGTTTTTAAATTAAATATTAAATATAATCTAATATAAATAGTTGATAATGGTTAAATATAAAATCTAAAATAAAGGGTTTAATATAATATTTATGTATTATAAATTTATAAAAGATAATTTGGATCACACCGTTGGATATTTCTTTAAAATTCACTTTCTTTCTAAGAAATGTATTTTATTAAACAACTAATATTGTCGAAAAATTATTAGTACTTCATTAGTAGTGATTATTCGTATTTTCAAATATCATACTGATATATTTCCACTAATTTATTATATTAACGTCGTCTGCCATTTCACGTGCCATTATCTATAACGTCAAGTATTAGTCTATGAAAAAGTGAAAGCACGACTTTTCAACTATGTGGTCATCCATCCTTCAACTGACACATACTGATTAATTACCTTTGAACTACTCCCAATCCTTTCACTATTTTCTCCACTTACGAAACCATGTCCTTCATTGAAGATACCAGTCTAGAAGATCTTGAGGAGAGCCCCACAATTGAATTTCCAGTAATCCTAAAAGTTTCCAGGAAATGGAACGACTATAATCCGCGCGACGGTTTGCTCGAGGGTGTCAACCTTATCTTTGTGGACAAATATGTAATCTTTTATCTATTTCTATTTATCACTAAACATATTCATGACTTACCAAATATATTACTTAGACATTTTTTTTCAATTTTGTTTAGGGGCAACGTATGCACGGGTGGGTATGTTCCGCGGTGTTGGCACATTTCGTGGGACTGTTGGTTGAATCATCAGACCTACGCCATTCAACACTTCGGAGTAGAAGCTTATACCTCTAAAAATAAATGTTTTGACTCTTCTAAACAAATCATTCTATCCCAGGCATCTAAAGTTATTCAACTATAAGGTTATCATTGCGAGATTGCAGACGTCATCTTCAACTTTACTAATCTTAAAAGAATTCAAGAACTTAAAGTTGATGTTAGGAATATGTTGTGAACTTGATGATTACATTGACAAAACACCTTAGTAGATTTAACTTAGTGAAAAATGTAGCACCCGACGGATGATTAATTATAGTCCCGACGGATGACTAATTGATATCCATCGGGTGAGTAACTTATGTAACAATAAGTCATGTAGCACATTTCTGCAAACATCCTTATATAGATTCTATAGTAGCATATAAGTCATGTTGACTTTAATTAGATATGCAGAATAGGTTGATTAATTGTAAATATAAGATGTCTTGTAATTCTGCATAAGTGAAATGAAGTCAAGTGTCAAATAGCTACCCGACGGATGATCAACAAAGCTACCCGACGGATGATCAATAAGGCAACCTGATGGATGACAAGCATGTACCTGACAGATGATCAATTCAAACATCTGTTAACAGTGATAACACAGTCACATGCGTTGGGTGTTTGCAAAAGGAATGTGGCAGCCTGTTTAACAGGAAATGAAGAACAAAGGAGCATTACCATTTCCATGCAAGATTAAGAAGATTTTCAGAGATGTTGGAATAGAGTAGTGAAGCAGCATGGAGTTTGACTTGATACTTTTGTTTTATTATCATGTCTTATTTCCATGTAAACTTGGTGGTATATAAACCAAGTGTATCTAGTAGAACAAATAACTAAGCAAACACTTTTAGAAGAGAAATAGAAAAAGCTGTAACTGTTATGAATTTCTCTGTAGTTTGTTTGTTCACTTGTAAAGCAGCTGTGAGACAATTTGTTCTTCACAGAGTTCTTAATTCGATATATATATATATATATATATATATATATATATATATATATATATATATATATATATATATATATATATATATATATATATATATATATATATATATATATATGGTGGATACTTTCAAATTCATCAGAAAGTTTTAAAGACTTGTGTTTTTATTACTTTGTATTTTTGATTTATTTAACTTGTGATTCCACGCCTTGCAAATCAAAACACTTATATATATAGTTTGAGTTAGAACATTTATAGTTCAAGAAAAAGTTTACTAGAATTACATTCAACCCCCCCCCCCTTCTGTAATTCTTGTTGCATTGTTAGGGAATAACAATTGGTATCAACGCAAGCTCTTGAAGCACAAAGAGTTTAAAGATCACAACAAACAGCAAGATGAACAAGAAGGATGTTGGAGTCAAGATTCCTTTTCTGGACAAAGATAATTACCATCACCGGAAGGTAAAGATGCATCTTCATTTACTTTCTCAAGATGAGGCCTATGTGGATTGCATAGAGAGAGGTCCTCATGTACCAATGAGAGTTGCAACTGGAAATGAGCCATCAGTTCCCAAGCCAAGGCATGAATAGTCAGATCCTGATATTGAACAAGTCAGGAAAGACAAGAAGGCCATGAATATTTTGTTCAATGGAGTTGATGGTGACATGTTTGATAACATCATTAACTGCAAGACATCCAAGGAAGTTTGGGATACCATTCAAATAATCTGTGATGGCACTGAACAAGTTAGAGAAAACAAGATGCAGTTACTAATTCAGCAATATGAGCATTTCCACTATGAAGAAGGTGAAACTCTCACTAATATCTTTAGTAAATTTTAAAAGCTACTAAATGCTCTGAAGCTGCATGGAAGAGTCTACCAAACCAAAGATTCTAACCTCAAATTCCTGAGATCCCTTCCAAAAGAATGGAAACCAATGACAGTCTCCTTGAGAAATTCACAAGAATATAAGGAGTTTACACTAGAGAGATTGTATGGCATTCTAAAGACTTATGAGCTTGAAATAGAGCAAGATGAAAGAATGGAGAAAGGGAGGAAGAAAGGAGGGTCCATTGCACTGGTTGCTGAGTTAGAGAAAGAGAAGGAGATGAAGATAGAAACTGTTGAGTCTACTTCAAAGGTCTGTGAAAATAAGGGCAAGGGGCTAGTAGCAGAAAAAGAAGATTCTTTGAGCCAAGATGATATGGATGATATTGATGAATATCTTGCATTTCTTTCCAGAAGATTTGCCAAGCTCAAGTTCAAGAAGAACTTTGGAGCAGCTAAGCCAAATAGAAACATGGTGGATAAATCAAAATTCAAGTGTTTCCAATGTGGCTTGGCAGGGCACTTTGTCAGTGAGTGTAGAAAGTCAGATCCTAGCAAGAAGAAGTTTGAGCTTGTGGATTATAAATAGAAGTATTTTGAGTTGCTCAAACAAAAGGAAAGGGCTTTTATTACACAAGAAAATGACTGGGCAGCAGATGGTCTGGATGAGGATGAAGATGTCAGCTATATCAATCTAGCCCTAATGGCCAAGTCTGATGAAACAGAGACAAGTTCTTCAAGTAATCAGGTAATCACCACTAACCTTGCACATTTATCTAAAGCTGAGTGTAATGATGCAATAAATGACATCTCTACAGAATTATATCATTTGCGTGTTACACTTAAGTACCTCACTAAGGAAAATGTGAATATCAAAGAAAACAATTTGTTTTTAAGTGAGAGGAATAATATGCTAGAGTCTCAGTTTATTGAATTTGAAAAATTGAGAATAGAATGTAAGATTGCTAAGGATGAATTAACTGAGTCCTTGAAGAAAGAAGAGATTTTGAAGAAGCAGCTTGAATGAGAACAGGAGGTGATTAAGGCATAGAAATCGTCTAGAGATGTCCATGCTCAAATCACCAAAGTTCACGGAATTGGGTCCTTCTATGATGCAGCCTGGAAAAAGAGTAAAGAGAAACTGGAATCCAATTTGGTTGAAGGATTGCTAACAGATGTAGACTCGACGGATGATGAGAGTCATCCGTCGGATAATCAAAAGGATTATTCGTCGAGTGACATAAATCCTCATCCATCGGCTGTGAGCAAACCTGTGAGTAAAGCCAAACTTGCCAAGTTAAATGAAAAATATGGATCAGTTTCCAAAAACTTTATTTCATGAGAAATAAGTCAAGTGAAGAAGGAGAAGAAAATGAATGTTGGTCATCTGTCCATCAAGCAATTGAATGACATATTAGAAAAGATTGAGGTTAAAACAGAAGCTAAAATGAAAAACAATAGAAATGGGAAAGTAAGAATTAACAAACATAACAACTGCACACCTGATAAGTATGCTCCAAGAAAAATCTTTGTTAAGTGTGGTAGTACTAATCATTTGTCTGTTAATTACAAACTTGCCATGCCTACTCCCACATCTGTACCACCTTCTTTTCCCAACATGAGTGTTATATTTTCTATGCATATGAATGTTATGTTTGCACATAATATGAATGCACAATTTTTTAATATGCCAATTGCACCTAATCCTTATTATGTTGTATTTAGTATGCCTCAAATGCCATTTAGCATGCCCTACTGGAATAATATGTTTGCAAATAGCATGCCATTTAATGTTAATCAAAATATGCATGATAATTCTGTTGTAATGACTGGTTTCAAAGGTCCAACTCAGATGACTAAGGATGAATCTGATATCCCCAAGTCAAATGAGATAAAACCTAATAAACAAAAGAAGAAAGCTAACAAGGCAGGACCCAAGGAAACTTGGGTACCAAAATCAACTTGATTTGGTTTTGATGTGTGCAGTGAAATAGAAAGAATTTGTGGTACTTGGATAGTGGTTGTTCAAGACATGACTGGAGATTCTACCATGCTCACAGAGTTCAAGGAGAGAGCTGGCCCAAGTATTACTTTTGGAGATGACAGAAAGGGTTATACTGTGGGATATGGCTTTATTTCAAAAGACAATGTCATCATTGAGGAGGTTGCCTTAGTGGATGGTCTCAAGCACAATTTGTTGAGTATCAGAGAGCTTTGTGATAAAGGCAATTCAGTAACCTTCAATTCAGAAGCATGTGTTGTGACAAACAAAAGGAGCAACAAAGTGGTTCTCACTGGAGTGAGAAAAAGAAATGTGTACTTAGCTGACTTTAACTCATCAAATGCAGAATCTGTTACTTGTCTTCTCAGTAAAGCAAGTCAAGATGAAAGTTGGTTATGGCACAAGAAGTTGTCCCATCCAAACTTCAAGACCATGAATGAGCTTGTCAAGAAAGTACTGGTTAGAGGTATTCCTCAAGTGGAGTTTTCGAAGGATGGATTGTGTGATGCTTGTCAAAAAGGAAAGCAGATCAAAGCATCATTCAGAAAGAAGCTTGATTCAACAATTGAAGAACCTCTGCAATTGCTACACATGGATTTGTTTGGACCAATCAATGTGATGTCCATCTCAAGGAAAAGATTTTGCCTAGTAATTGTAGATGATTTCTCAAAGTTCTCTTGGACATATTTCCTAAAGTCTAAAGATGAGGCTAGTGAAATCATCATCAATCACATAAGGCAAGTCAACAATCATCCTGATTTCAAAGTTAGAAGAATCAGGAGTGACAATGGAACCGAGTTCAAGAATTCTGTTATGAGAGCATTTTGTAAAGAGAATGGGATTATGCATGAGTTTTCAGCAGCAAGAACTCCACAACAAAATGGAGTAGTAGAAAGAAAGAACAGATCACTTATTGAAGCTGCAAGGATAATACTTGAAGAATCAAAGTTACCAACATACTTCTCGGTTGAAGCTGTAAATACTGCATGCTACACTCAGAATATTTCTTTGGTTAATCAAGCCAAGTGTATGATACCCTACCTATTGTTCAAGAATAAGAATCCAACTCTAAATTTTCTTCATGTCTTTGCCTGCAAATGTTATATCTTGAGAAATCAAACTGATCAAAATGGGAAGTTTGATGTTAAAGCAGATGAAGGAATTTTTGTTGGATATGATGTTGGTAAAGTATACAGAGTCTACAATCTGAGAACCAACATTGTTATGGAATCAATACATGTTATGTTTGATGATAAAAAGATTGAAGGACTGCAAGATGGAGATTACCATGAGAGCCTCAAATTTGACAATGTGGAGATGGTTAGTAATGACAGTGATGATGAAAGTGATCAAGAACTACAACTAAGGATAGTATAGAAAAATCTACAACTAATGAAGCTAATAACTCAACATCCATCGAGTTACAAAATGCTTCATCCGTCAGGAGACAATCTGCATCATCCATCGAGAGACAATCAGCTTCATCCATCGGAACTCAAAATACACCATCCGTCGGGTAATTGAGAAAAACTGAAAGTCAAAGTAGATCACTCACAGAAAGTTCCCCTTTCTCAAATCAAAGATCCATAAACTCAGGGGGGTCTCTAATAATCAAAACTCAATCACTCATCAAGACAACAATGAGGCCTCTTCATCTAGAGCTAATCTACCTCAACACTAAAATGAACAAGAGATCACTCCTATGAGCTAATTATTGGTGATGCATCTTCTAGAGTTCAGACAAGGAAAGCAACTCAAGATGAATGTCTATACAGCAGCTTCCTTTCTAAGGAAGAACCAAAGAAGGTAGAAGAAGCTCTGTTGGATCCTGATTGGATTTTAGCTATGCAGGAAGAGCTAAACCAATTTGAAAGGAACAATGTTTGGAAGTTGGTACCCAAGCCTAAAGGAAAGAATCCAATAGACACCAAATGGGTATTCAGAAACAAGATGGATGAAAATGGCATAGTAGTCAGGAACAAAGCTAGATTGGTTGTTAAGGGCTATTGTCAACAAGAAGGAATAGATTTTGATGAAACCTTTGCTCCTGTTGCAAGACTTGAAGCCATCAGAATCTTCTTAGCCTATGCAGCCCATGCCAATTTCAAGGTCTATCAAATGGATGTCAAGAGTTCTTTTCTAAATGTATATTTGGAGGAGGAAGTCCATGTCAGTCAACCTCCTGGTTTTGAAGACCCAAATTTCCCAAATAATGTCTACTATCTTTTGAAAGCACTCTATGGACTGAAGCAAGCACCTAGAGCCTGGTATGATACTTTATCAAAGTTTCTTTTGGAAAATCACTTCACAAGAGGTACTGTGGATAAAACTTTATTCTTTAAAAATGTTAATGGCTCTAGTATACTTGTTCAAATCTATGTAGATGATATTATATTTGGCTCTACAGATGAAAAACTTTACAAAAAGTTTTCCAAATTGATGCAAAGTAAGTATGAAATGAGCATGATGGGAGAACTTACTTTCTTGGTTTACAAGTTAAGCAAGTTAGTGATGGAATATTCATTAGTCAAACTAAATACATTCATGTTCTTTTAAAGAAGTTTGATCTAATGGATTGCACATCTGCAAAAACTCCCATGGCCACTGCAACTAAGCTTGAATTAAACACTACTGAAAAGTCTGTCGATATTTCAAGTTATAGGGGCATGGTTGGTTCACTTCTGTACTTAACAGCTAGTAGGCCAGATATAATGTTTGCTACTTGTCTTTGTGCTAGATTTCAGGCTGATCCTAGAGAATCTCATTTAGTAGTTATTAAGAGAATTTTCAGATATCTCAAGGGAACACCAAAACTTGGCATTTGGTACCCTAGAGATTCCGGTTTTGATCTAACTGGTTATTCAGATGCAGATTATGCAGGTTGTAAAATAGAAAGAAAAAGTACAACATGAACCTATCAGTTTCTAGGAAACAAGCTTGTGTCCTGGTTCAGTAAAAAGCAAAATTCAGTTTCTACTTCTACAGCTGAAGCTGAATATATTGTTGCTGGTAGTTGTTGTGCACAGATTCTATGGATGAAAAACCAATTGTTGGACTATGGTCTACAAGTGAATAGGATTCCTATTTTTTGTGATAACACAAGGGCAATTGCCATCACTGAAAATCCGGTACAGCATTCAAGAACAAAGCACATAGACATCAAGTACCCCTTCATAAGGGAACATGTGATGAATGGTACTGTGGAACTGCATTTTGTTCCAAGTGAAAAACAGCTTGCAAACATATTTACCAAGCCAATGGATGAATCCACCTTCTCAAGGTTGGTAAGTGAGTTAGGTATGCTTAATTATTCTTGAATCTTTTCAGATATTTTACAAGTTGTAATGCAGCAAGAAATTTAATTGATTTTTCAGTCTTGGATGAAATTTTGGCTAAGTCAAAATTTACATCTCGACGGATGATCATTATCCATTGAGTTCGATCATCCGTCGGAATACAATTTGTTAATAAAGTTAATTATTTTTTTGGAATATTTTATAACTCGACGGATAACTGATTTATCTTCATCCGTCGAATTGTCTCAATCCTAGCCGTTAATTCTCTGAACATTATCCATCGAGTATACTTACAGTTTGTAAGCATAACATAATGGATAAGTGATGGATTTTTACACTTTATTTTTAAACGGCTATTTTGAGCAATTTTTATTGGACACTTTATTTTACTTTGTTATTTTTGACAGTTATTTTTTTGAGAAAGTATAAAAGCAAAATTCATTTTCATTGCTTTTCTTTTATCATTCTCAATTCATCTGCTCTAACTTCTTTCTTTCTCAAAAGCAATTACCCCCTCTCTCTCTGCAATTTTTACTCTCTAACAATGGCACCAATCGTCAAAATCATATCTTAAACTGGCTTTATCTATGAGAAGAACAATTTCACAGCTCTAGTGAACAAGTGGATTCAACAGTCTGGAGACTACCATAAAATGATGGATTTTGTGCAAGGCTGTAAGCTCAAATACGCCATGCTAGAGTCTTCCACTATTTACTGTAAGGTTGTAGAGTAAATATGGACAACTGCAGTGTACAACTCAACTGACAAGACCATCACTTTCACTATTAAAGGTAAGGAATTATGTGTTAATAGTTGTTAGGCACAAAGCATGCGCTAATAATTCACGCAAGTATACGCGTTAGCAAGTAATATAGAATGATTTCTAATTCGTTCACACAGAGACTCTGACTAATTATGTTCAATTAACACTTACTCACCAATGTATGATTACTTCTCAATGTCAAGATAATAACACTTAAGGTTGATTAATTAACTAATTATTAATTACTATTAACTACGAGAATTAAACACTTAAATTAACACTTGAATTAACAATATTAAACACACATGAGATCGTAACTTCATTACTACTTCATTCGATAGTTATTGTTATTACCTTTAGCATGTAACGGTGATGATATTAATCAAACAATATGAAACTGATAAAAGCCAACTTTCGTTGCACAAATACCATTCGACCAAGCATCCACAATTAAGATAGAAGTTGAATAGGCATCAATTATGTTGAGACCCTATATATCTACAGAATTTGACAACATAACGATTTAAGCGCAAGTTATTCATTATGATTAACAACGGGCAAGTAAAACGGTTAAAGTTACCCACTAATCATGCATACAATACATGAACCTATGCTAGCATGGCAAGTTCTAAATCTCAAGATTCACAGTCGCTTCACAAGAGATTAACAGGCTATCTTATATGTTCACGACGCACATAAGACGAATAAGCACAACCTATGCTAGATATCATATAATCATCACATACCAAGGTATTAAACAATTAACTAAAGAAATCCATAGTAAATCCGCTACAACCCCATGATCACGATTAGCCCATGATAGAACTCATCGTCACCATGGGTTCATATGAAAACATGATAATAACACAACGATATAAACAAATAAAAATACTTATTAAAACCAGAGTAGATCACAATAGTATTAAGGTTCAAAGTAAAGAAAACTAGCATCCACTGTTACAACGAATAAAAGAATCAAAAGATAACGTATGCTTCCTCTTCTTCGTTATGGCGTGCTAAAACGGTCTTCTTAATCTTCTCTCCTTGCTCCTTGCTTGTTTGATTGTTGATACTTCTTATTGTAAAACGTCTCCCAAGATTACTTATATAGAAGTCCACAAGAAACAGCACCGTCAGAAGCCCAATAGAACTCAAATTAGAAAATCCAGATTCTAAATTTACGACCCCAGGCGGCCGCCTCAGTTCCCACGTGGGCGCCTACATCTCCAGGCGGTCGCCTGCATATCCCAGGCGGACGCCTGCACAGCTTCTGGAAAAATCATCTTTTTGCTCCTGATTTTGCTGATTTCTTCGCACAACTCCCCCCAACTGGTTCCAAGTACTCCCCTAGGCTTATTATGATGAAATCTCCCTAATTACGCAAGTTATACCCTGAAATACACAAACACTAGAAAAATGCATCAAATACATAAAATACTTGATTTCAAGATATCAATTCAAGCCATTATAAGACGTTCTAAGTGGTATAAAATGTCACTTATCACACCCCCAAACTTAAATCGATGTTTGTCCTCAAGCGTCACAGACTCAAAAATAAAATAAAAACAAGCATGAATGCAAACTATATGAAATTCAGCGATCCCCATCGCAATGACTAAACCAACCAACACATGACATCTCAACAAATGCAATTAGGCGACTAAAGATAATCAAATCACGCAAGCTAACATACAAATAGAAATGTGGTGTGTGCGATGCTTAACAGATATGCTTCAAAACTAGATCAATTATCATAACTCAATTATCCTCAAAGTAATCACAAGATTATACGAAGAATATATTCTAGACACAAAATGACTTATAACACTTTAAGATCACTGGAGCATATTACGGAATCATGCTTTTATTCAACACGATAAATAAATGCTTATTTGATTGTGCAATGAGTGAGGTCCACAAAAGACTTATGCAATGGCATCCATTTAGCGAGCGTTAGGTTAGCGGATCCCAGACTATAAAAGTCTTAGGTAACTAGGCATAAAGTCCCCTAAGAACTTAATAACTAGAATACCAAAGAGCTCACTCGTGATCAATTATGCATTAAACCATTTTTTTCTATTTTTTTCTCTTATTTTCTTTTTCTGAGCAAGTGCGTTTCGCTCCATCTTGCTCAACCCTAGACTACTCGCATACAATATGAGCCGGCTACTAGCCATTTGACGCCTAGCCACAACTAGCAATGAATTCTAATTTTTACTCCAATTTTATATGTTCATGCATTTTATCATTAAGAGCCTATAATACATTCTAAGTATAAGCAATAGATTAATCTCAAAAACCATCAAACCATGACAACAATCTAGTCCTTAAGCAAACTCTAAGACTTAGTAAAATACAAGTGTTTCTAGCATGCATGTCAAACTAACAAGATTCAACTTCACTCTAACGCTATCACTACACTCGCATCAATATCACATATCAATTGGTAAAGCAACACAAAAGGGATCATGGTATATGCATGAGCTATATGACATGATAAAACTATGAAATAAATAAATAAATAAAAAACTATATGGAAAAAATATGCAACTATACGAACTAAACTAACATGAATATGCAACTACATGACACACACACAAATATGTTCCTTAACTACCACCCCCAAACTTAAAATCTTCATTGTCCCCAGTGAAGGTAATAGAAAGGAACACAGGGTATACCTACTCAGAGAAATCATCATCATCATCACCCTCAGAGGGTGGAGTGTCAGGAGGCGGATAAGCAGAGTCCTCACCAAAAACGGGTCACTGGATGTCAGCTCCAAGGCCTCTAAAAGCAGTCCCAAGTGCTAGGGTGAGCTCCTGCGTAAACTTACTCTGCGACTCATACATCGCATCCATCCTCCTGGAAAGCCTCCTGTACTGGACATCAGCCATCCCTGAACCATCACCTCCCTGGGCTCTAGAAGAACCTACCTCACCATGAGCCTGACTGGGCCTAGCCATCGTAGCACCAGCTGCTGGACGTCCTCCTAGAAGACGATATCCTAAACCATGCTCCTCGGGCTCTCCACCCATCCACTCCTGCATCGCATTCAGCGTCGATAAATCAATAGGAGCGGTTGGCATCTGCAGTTGCTCATAAGAAGGCCAGTGGACTCCAACTGCCTTGCACAGCTTCATGACAACAGAGGCATAAGGGATGTTGTTATGCGCCCTCCCCCTCAAAAAACTTCAAAATCCCTTGGTAGATGAAATCACCAAGGTCCACATAATACTCCTCACTCAGAATCCCCCACAACAACCTGGCTCTCTCAACTGTAACCTCATGTGCATGCGAAGAAGGCAAAATATTAGTACAAATAAAGGTATTTCATGCATGGGCATACATGTTCATCGTAACAGCCAGGAAAGAATAATACTAGTTGGATCCCGTCTTAAACTTCCACACCATGCCTGGATGGAAGAGTGTAGCAATAATCAAATCTGAGTCAAAATCCTTAGGGGTCTTCTCATTCCAATTCTCCTCCTGGGGCTTTCTTTGTCGCTGCCCAATAACATGGCGAATCACCTCGGGATGATAATCAACAGTAAGCCCACGAACAACAGAATACCCATTCTTGTCGGCCTTGGCGTTCGTATAGAACTCGCGAACAACACTCATCGGGACCGCCTCAGGCGACTCACAAAAAGTAATCCAACCCTTCTCGACAATCATCGGTAATAACTCACCATCCCTCCCCGATGGTAAAAATCCCCTCTCATTCAGAATCGTCTTAGTCAGAAGCCTAGCATACTCCTCCTCAACAGCCCTATCCACCAATCGGGGCCTCGTAGCAGTACCCCTTAAAGAATTAGCAGTCGAAATGGTGCTGCTGCTATCGACAGTTCGAGATCTATTTGGGCCATTGAAACTGAGAATAAGAGTTGTAGAGTTGTGTTTTGTGTGTAGGAAAGGGTTTTTAAGTTGAAAGTATATAGGAGTGTATATGGAGAGGTTGTGTGTATATAGGGTAAGATTAGGGTTAGAATTAGATTAGGAGTGAGGTTTGTGGTTGATTTGGAAAAGGAAATCGTGGGTAATGGGGTTGTAGTGTTGTGGAATTGTTTTTGTGTTCTTTTTTCTATTTTTTTTATATAAGCTGAAAACCGAATTTTCAAAAATTTGGGCCGCAGGCGGTCGCCTGGAACCAGCAGGCGGGCGCCTGCCCGCAAGCGGCCGCCTGGAACCTGCAGGCGGGCGCCTGGAAGGTTCCTGGAATTTTTTTTTCAACCAGTTTTTTTATGATTTTTTTGGGTTTTTGGATAGAGTACTAAATTCTAAGAGTTTCTATGATCTCATATCTTGGGTTACCTCCCAAGAAGCGCTTCATTTACGTCATTAGCTTGACGTAGAGTAGTTCGATCAAGTTGATAATAAAATGGCACTAACCACTTCCCGGTTTGCCATATCCCCATAATAGTGCTTCAATCTATGAGCATTTATTTTGAATGCTTGGCCCGAATCGTTCTCAAAAATCTCCACCGCTCCATGTGGAAATACAGTTTTGACGAAAAATGGTCCAGACCACCTTGATTTCAACTTTCCAGGAAAAAGTTGGAGACGAGAGTTGAATAAAAGAACTTGTTGCCCCGGCACAAATAACTTAGGAGATAACTTCCTGTTGTGCCACCTTTTCACTTTTTCCTTGTATATTTTGTTGTTTTCGTACGCTTGAAGTCGAAATTCATCAAGTTCATTTAACTGAAGCATTCGCTTCTTCCAAGCTACATCTAGATCAAGGTTCAACTTCTTCAATGCCCAATAAGCCTTATGCTCAAGCTCCGCAGGTAAATGACATCCCTTACCATAGACAAGTTGAAACGGGGACATCCCAAGTGGAGTCTTGTATGTTGTTCTATAAGCCCAAACAGCTTCATCGAGCTTCAAAGACCAATCTTTCCTTGACGGACAAACAACTTTCTCTAGAATACGCTTGATCTCTCTATTAGACACTTCAGCTTGACCATTAGTTTACGGATGATAGGCAGTAGTGATGCGATGATTCACATTGTAGCGCTGCATCATAGAAGTGAACTTACGATTACAGAAATGCGACCCCTCATCACTTATGATAACTCGTGGCGTTCCAAACCTTGTGAATATCTGCTTATGAAGAAAACTCAACACTGCCCTTGCATCATTCGTCGGTAGAGCCTTGACTTTTACCCATTTCGAGACATAATCGACTGCCAACAAGATGTACTGATTATTGCAGGATGAGATAAATGGTCCCATAAAATCGATTCCCCAAACATCGAAGACCTCAACTTCAAGCATCACATTTAAAGGCATCTCATCCTTTCTAGTAAGATTCCCAACTCTTTGGCAACGATCACACCTTAAAACGAACTGATGTGCATCCTTAAACACCGTAGGCCAAAAAACCATGCTTGAAGAATACGAGCTACTGTGTTTTCACCACCATAATGTCCACCATTACCTGTGGAATGACAGTCTCGTAATATCCCCTCCGTCTCACAGAATGGGATACATCTCCTGATGATCTGGTCAGCTCCTTATCTAAACAAATATGGTTCATCCTACATGTACCACTTCACCTCATGCAGAAACTTCTTCTTTTGAGCCGCATTCATATTAGGAAGCATTATATTGCTGACAAGATAGTTCACAATGTCTGTGAACCATGGTTCTTCCTCTTAAACTGTGAACAACTGCTCATCCGGAAAAGATTCGTTGATCAATGTCTTATCATGTGAAGTAGAATCGGGATTCTCCAATCTAGAGAGATGGTCAGCTACTTGATTTTCAGTACCTTTTCGATCCTTGATCTCAAACTCAAATTCCTGTAGCAAGAGCACCCAACGAATAAGTCTAGGCTTCGAATCCTTCTTTGAGACCAGATAGCGAATGGTAGCGTGATCAGTGAATACTATCACCTTTGTCCCTAGTAGATAAGATCGAAATTTTTCAAAACCAAAAACTATAGCCAAGAGCTTCTTCTCAGTAGTGGTGTAGTTCATTTGAGCTCCATTTAGCGTCTTACTAGCATAGTAGACCACATGGAAGATATTATTCTTGTGCTGCCCAAGAACTGCTCCCACTGCATAATCACTTGCATCGCACATCATTTCAAAAGGTTTTGTCCAATCAGGTGACGTAATAACTGGTGCAGTTATTAAACTCTTCTTGAGAGTCTCGAATGCTGCCAAGCATTCATCATCAAATTTGAAAGGCACATCTTTCTCGAGCAAGTTGCACAACGGCTTAGATAACTTAGAGAAGTCCTTGATGAAACACCAATAAAAACCCGCATGACCAAGAAAAATACGGGTTCCTTTCACAAAAATAGGTGGCGGAAGATTTTCATTGACTCCCACCTTGGCTTTATCCACCTCAAGGCCCTTGCTAGAGACCTTATGCCCAAGAATAATGCCTTGTTGCACCATGAAGTGACATTTTTCCCAATTGAGCACCAAATTAGTTTCCACACACCTTTTGAGCACCGAACAGAGATTATTCAAACATTCATCAAACGAATGTCCAAAGATGGAGAAGTCGTCCATGAACACTTCGACATTATTTCCAATCATATCAGAGAATATAGCCATCATGCATCTCTGAAAAGTGGCAGGTGCACCACATAAGCCAAAAAAACTCTGCGAAAAGTAAACGTGCCAAATGGACAAGTGAAAGTAGTCTTTTCTTGATCTCCTGGTACAATGTAAATCTGATTGTAACCCGAATAGCCATCCAAAAGACAATAATACTCATGACCAGCCAACCTGTCAAGCATCTGATCAATAAATGGAAGAGGGAAGTGATCCTTCCTCGTGGCTTTATTCAACTTTCTTTAGTCCATGCATACCCTGCATCCTGTGACTGTTCGAGTGGGGATGAGCTCGTTCTTCTCATTTGCTACCACAGCAATACCTCCTTTCTTAGGTACACATTGCACGGGGCTCACCCAAGAACTGTCAGAAATAGGATATATGATTCCTGCATCCAGCCACTTTAGAATTTCCTTCTTCACCACTTCTTTCATGATAGGATTAAGTCTTCACTGTTGCTCAACAGTCGGCTTGCTACCTTCCTCTAGCAAAATTTTATGCATGCAGTACGAAGGGCTGATCCCTTTTAAATCTGTTATAGTCCATCTGATGGCCGATTTGAATTCTCTCAAGATCCTCAAGAGCTTGTCCTCATCACTACCTGAAAGGTCAGATGCAATAATAACAGGCAAAGTAGATGCATCATCTAAAAAAGCATACCTCAAGTGTTCAGGAAATGGTTTAAGCTCCAAAGTAGGTGCTTCCTCAATAGATGGTTTGAGCTTTCCCTCAGCATTCTTGAGATCAGTATTACCAAGAGATTCAAATGGTATGTCTAGATATCGCTTCCAAGGAGAAGCATTTAGATATTGTAGTTGCTCATTGCCTTCCTCATCTTCACTGTCAAATTCCCACAATAAGGCTTTTTTTAAGGCATCAGACCTTAGCACATGATCAAGTTCTGAAGTTACTGCAGAATCAATCAAATCCACCTTGAAGCACTCCTCATCTTCTATAGGGAATTTCATTGCATTGAATACATTGAATGTTACATCCTGATCTTGCACCCGCATAGTAAGTTCACCCTTTGCACATCTATCAAGGTACGACCTGTAGCCAAGAAAGGTCTTCCCAAGATTATGGGAATCTTCTTATCTTCCTCGAAATCCATAATAACAAAGTCTGTAGGAAAGATGAGCTTATCCACCTTTACTAACACGTCCTCCACGATGCCTCGTGGGTATGTAATAAAATGATCATCCAATTGTAGAGACATGTAGGTGGGCTTTGGATCAGGCAAATTCAGCTTTTTGAAGATAGAAAACGACATCAGATTGATGCTTGCTCCCAAATCGCAAAGGCATTTGTCGAATGAATACCTCCAGAAACTTACCAAACTGCTTATCCAGCTTTTGTTTTTGCAATCTCTTAGGAAAAGGTGGTGGAGGATAGAGCTGTTTCTCCCCTGTATTACCCTCAGGCAGAGTGTGTTCAATAGTAGTCTTCCTTGGTTCCCCCTCTCTCTCCTTTTGCTTTTCTTCTTCATCTACTACTTCAGCTTCTCCATCTTTTGCTTTTTCAGCTTCAGCAACTTTTTCAGACCTTAAGGTAATAGCTTTGACTTGCTCCTTAGCTTCCGTCCTGCCTGGCACTTCAGTATCGCTGGGAAGTATGCCAGGTTGATGATTGAGCATGACATTGGCTATTTGACCGATTTGATTCTCCAAGGTCTTGATAGAAACAGCCTGACTTTTGCACAACAACTTTAGCTCCTTGAAATCAGCACTAGAAGGTGGAGCAGCACCTCCTTATTGAGGATATGATTGCCTTTGAGCATATTGCTAAGGTTGCTAGAATTCAGGTGGATTAAACTGTTTATTTACCGCTTGCTGATATGATTGCTGAACGGCATTCTGATTGTTGCCCCAGCTGAAATTGGGATGATTTCTGTTATTAGGATGATAAGTAGCTGGCACAGGCTGCTGCGGTCGCTGATAATTGTTCACGTACTGAACAGATTCATTAACAAGAGAACACTGATCCTTAGCATGAGATCCTGCACAAAGCTCACAGATAATGGCAATTTGATTGACTCCATAGTTAGCTAAAGAATCGACCTTCATAGACAGCGCTTGGAGCTGCGCTGCAATAGCTGTAGTTGCATCAACTTCCAGAATACCTGCTACCTTCCCAGGCATCATCCTTTGAGTTGGGTTTGAAGGGTTTTTAGCACATAAATGCAACGAAAACGTAAATTTAAATCTTAAAAAAAACGAAACCCTCTGCAGGACCCATGCGAAAAATAATATTTAATTCGTAGTTCAGTATGTTTACCTTAAGAAGCTTTACGTTAATGGAAAGATGGAGGTCTTTAATGGCGATCCAAAAATGATGAACGGAGATCATTAGCAGCTGCTCCTCAAGTGTGAAGCACTCCACCGGTATACACCAAGAAAACGATATAATGAAGGAGGAGGAGATGGAGAGAATTAGGGTTTTATAAATCTTTTTGGTTGAGGCAAAAATAGGGTCTATAATAGTATATTTATAGGCAAAAATTTTAGCTGAAAATTTTCCCATAAAATATTATTATTATTAACCCTTTATTATTCTCACTAATAATTAAAACACCTTTTAATTATTAATCATTTTTCTAAACACTTTAGAAATAATTCTCTCACTTGATTTAATTTCCAAAAATTAAATTCTTAATTAATAATATTAAGAACTTTTTCTTAATTAATTTATAATCAATTAAATCTCATTTAATCAATTATTAAATTTGCCAATTAATTATTTATTTCATAAATAAATAATTATCAGCCATTATTAATTAATTTCTCCACCATTAAATCATTCTCTTTTATGGTGTGACCCTGTAGGTTCAATATTAAGCCGGTAGTAGAAATAAATAATAATAAAACTATTTTATCATTATTTATATAAATTCTTTAATTCATTAAATATGATTAATTAATTAATCATATTTATTCTACATCGTGAGGGATACTTCTCAGTATATCGCGACTATCCGGATAATACGAATTCACTGCTTAGAATACCAAGAACCTATTCAGTGAGTAGTTACCGTACAATTAATTCCTTCTACCCTGCAATGTCACGATTAAATACAAGGCATGGAACTTGTGTCAAGCCTATCTTATTTAATCACTTGCTTTCCCATTCACTATGCTTAGTTCTATTTAATGTAAATTAAAAACTCCTTTCTAATTTCATTCACTCTGGTCAGAGATTCCTGAACTAACATAAGTGGATCAGCATTGAACATTCTCTTCCTACACTGGAAGGGGTAGATCCTTTATTGATCATACACTATCTTCGTGTACAAATTCCTATACCCAGTAGAGCCCTTATAATTGTCCCTTGAGACTAAGAACTAAACCAAAGCATAGTTTAGTGTACACAAGATGACTATGATGACCTCAAGTCTAAGGATACTTGTACAACTATCACTATGTGAACAACTGCTGACACGTGAGTGAACTCCATCAGTTGTTCAGCTGTGTGAGTCATGTTCAGTGAACTTATTCTATAATAAGCACCTACATACTAGCTATAGTGTCACCACACAAATGTCTATGAGAACAGACATCCTTCATAATGAAGCAAGCATAGTATGTACCGATCTTTGCAGATTATTAATTACCAGTTAGTAATCCTACGACCAGAACCTATTTAAGTTTAGAGTTATCATCTTTTAGGTCTCATTATTATGATCTCATCACAATCCATAAAAAGCTTTACTCTAAACTGTGGTATATCTTATTTAAACATTTAAATAGATAGAGCCCGCAATAAAAACAAAACAAGTCTTTTATTAATATCAATGAAATCAAAACAGATTACATAAAAGTTATTCCTAAATCCTCATACATGATTAGACTTAGGACATATCTCTTTCAGGGTTTTGATGCTCATTTGCAGCCATAGTTTCAATGAGATTATAGGCCTCAGTATAGCTTTTGGCCCACAAGGCGCCTCCAGCAGCTGCATCGAGCATGGGCCGAGATTGGGCCCCCAAACCATTATAAAACCCAGTGATCACCATCCAATCAGGCATACCATGATGTGGACACTTTCTCAATATCTCCTTATAGCGCTCCCAAGCTTCGCACATAGATTCTGTTGGTTGCTGCGCAAACTAAGAAAGAGCACTCCTCATAGATGCAGTCTTGGCCATTGGATTGAACTTCACCAGAAACTTTTACGCAAGATCTTCCCAAGTAGTGATGGACCCAGCTGGTAGAGAATGTAACCAGTCCTTAGCTTTATCCCTCAAAGAGAATGAGAAAAGCCTCAGTTTGATAGCCTCATCAGTAACACCATTATAATTGAAAGTACTGCAGATCTCGATGAAATTCCTGATATGCATGTTAGGATCTTCAGTCACGGCACCTCCGAAAGAAACAGAATTTTGCACCATCTGAATAGTGCCTGTAATAACCCCAATTTTTGAGAAATTTTGAAACCCTTATGAATAGTGTTTTTGCTGAACGAGAAAACTTTTCATGCCACACTATGTAGGGGTTCTGATATGGATATTCTGAGATTTTATTAGTACTTTATATGGGATATAAGTGTATGTAAAGATCGTCAGAATCCAAATCCGAACATTTTGATTTTTCCCGGAAATACACTAGATACGGAAAGATTTGAGAAAAAGGTAACAGGATAAAAAGGATTTAAATTAAAGGATTATAGAAGAGGATCATAAAAGGAATATAATATATTGAGAAAGGTTAAGGGAACCTAAGTAATAAGATCCCGGGTATGATCCTTCAAACGATAAACGAAAACGAAAGTTAAGCGAACCGTATAACAGATCAGCGGTCATTAGGCAAACAATTAGGAAGTTAATCAAAGGGATTAGAGAGGATGATGTCACCCAACCAATGAGAAGAGGACAAGGAGGGGAGGATGACATCATGAGGATGACACAAGCATGACATGGGAAGGAAGGAGATGTGGTGGCTTTTTAACCACACAAAATCAAGGGCAACTAGGTAATTTACTAAAACAAACACAAAAATCAAACCAACCAAGCCAAGCAAATCATTTTTCATCAAAATCAAAAAGAAACCAAGGCATTGTTCTTCATGCTCTCGGCCAAAACAGAACCAGAACACTAAAACTGTTGTATCTCCTTCATTTCTCACTCAAATATTGTGTTCTATAGCTCATTGGAAAGGTATTGAGATGGCCTACAACTCTTGTTCACAAGTCTCGTCCAAATAATCATGGTAAGACCCTCATTTTTACAGTTCTTTAAATTGGACTTTTAGAAACTTCAAAGCCTAACTTTGTGTTCTTGATTTCTTTGGAAAGATCAAGCTTGTAGGAGGCTCCCTAAGGCTTCCTAGCAACTTAACACCTCCCAAGGAAGGTATAAACTTCAAACCCTAGCCTTTACTTTATTTGTTAGTAAGTTTAATGGTTGGTGTTGTGAAATGAGAAGCATGGATTGTGATTATTAGTAGTTTGGTTTGATTTGGAAGTGTTTTTGGTAATTGAAGCTTGATTATAGTTCATAGGTCGTGATTGTGGTTGTTTGAGTTGAAAACCTTGGAGATTATGGACTGATGTGGTATGGTTTAGGTGAAGTTTTGTTGTATTGATGGTTATGAGTTGGTTGGTGGTTAATTGGAGTAGTTTAAACATTGGTAATCGCGTAAACATAGTCGTCGTAACGTCCGATTTTCTTTGGACTGTTTTTGTGCATAACATTAGGACCCGAGAACCCCCTGCTAGATTATGACCACTGCCATTTTTAGATAGCTCATGTTACGAGCTTCGTTTTGATATGTAGTTCGTTCGATTCCGATGCACGGTTTAGGAGAAACGACCGTTTCAAGTAACGGCGTTTCGCGAACGAAACTTTTCCCTCGCCTTACTTTGAAACATAGTTTAAAGACCAATAAGGGTTAATTAATGCATGAAACATTTATGGTAAGTGTGTTAGGCAGTTGGTAAGACACTCGCGAAGGAATTGCCTTAAAACTCGTAAAGGTTAAATTATTAAAAATGGTGGAGCCGAGGGTACTCGAGTGACTTAAGAGAACCAGCAAGCGCAAAACAAGCGTTAGAGTCTAAGTTAGTTAAAGTATAGATTTACAAGTGACTTTGGTTTAATTCCAACTTACTTGTTGTTTATAGGTTACCAGACTCGTCCCGAGCCATTCGTAACCCCAGTCGCTCAGGCAAGTTTTCTACCCGTTATAACTGTTGTTGTGATGAATATATGTATTTGCATTATCTTGCGATAGATGCATGTTGGTTAATTAGCAAATGATGCAATATATTGAAGCATGCTGCTATGGTATATATATGCATGCCTGTTTCGCATTCTTTCCATATATCTGTTGATTCAGTTGATGATACCTATGCTAGAGGATAGCGGTAATTTGCATATACCCTTAGTACAGGGACCCAAAGGTGAAAATATTTTCTAAAACCGGGAGTCGAGGATCCCGAGTAGATTTTGTATATATGGATATAAATATATATATATATATATACTTATATATATATATATATGGTCATAGTTTTCAAAACTATTAATCGAATAAGGTTTATTCGATAACTTTAACTTTATTTTATTATGAATATTATTTTGAATATTCATTCGAGGACTTATGACTCCTTTTATTTTATTAATGAATATTATTTTGAATATTCATTCGGGGACTTATGACTCCTTTTATTTATTTATCTGAATATTATTTGAATATTCATTCGAGGGCTTATGACCCTTTTATTTATTTATCTGAATATTATTTGAATATTCATTCGAGGGCTTATGACCCTTTTATTTATTTATCTGAATATTATTTGAATATTCATTCAAGGGCTTATGACTCTTTTATATTATTTATTGAATATTATTTGAATATTCATTCGAGGGCTTATGACTCAGTTTATATTATTTAATGAATATTATTTGAATATTCATTTGAGGATCTATGACTCCGATTATTTGCTGAGTTATATTCTTTATTTTATTAAAGAATAAGGTGTCAATAATCAAACTTATTTTCGATTATTCAAATAAAGATAGTACTTTCATATAAGTATATCTTTGGTTATTTAATACTCGTTTCAAGTATAAGTTTTAATACTTCTACTTCAATTATTTTTATAAAGATTATTCTTTATGGGAATATTATTTAAATAATAATATTCAGACATTTTCTAAATATTCTGGGGACTGATTTACTTCATTAAATCAGCTTCACTCCAAACATTCTTAAAAATGTTTTGCGAGTCTTCAAAATGATTTTTTAAAAGTTAGAGCGGATCCCAAAACTCATTTTTTTTAAGATCCTCCTTTCGAAGGGGATTTAAATACTCGCTCAAAACCTGAGGGATCCGGCTCTGTGGTGTGTTTTATATTCGCAACAAGGTTGCTGTTTTGATAAATGAATTGATTACTTACCCAATACTCGGGAAGTAAAATTCTTGGAACAAGTTAATCCATTAACAGGCATCGCCTGGAAAATATCGGTGAGTTCTCCTTTCCAAATAGATACGACTTCTTGGTGGAGCCGTATCAACAAGTTTCTACTTGGGGAAAGTGGGGACAAGCTTTACGTTTCAGAGTCATGGATTTCATCTGAACTAGGAGTGGCGTAAGTGGCCGAGTAGCGCCGGCCCAGGCTTATTATATTGGCCCAAATGGCCTGGAAGTTCCGCTAAGGCGGTCCATTCCTTAGGAGTTCAGTGTTCGGTTGACAAGTAAATCCGACAGGTTCTCCTCTACATGTAGAAAATGGTGGGGTTGTACTACTACGACTGATCATCGTAAGTGGTCTTCCTGGCGCGGCAAACTCCCGTAATGAGTTCATCATCCAATTGGATAATTTCTGCAACACTACCCAGAGCACTTCGATAAAAAGGCTACGGTTGGGCGATTGTTGAGTGTTGGCAGGGTCAAGTTTTCAAAATGATGTTTACATCAAATGAAGTATCTCGTAACTTTATTTTATTTTGATAATATTTTAAAGATTTAATCTATTCAAATCTTGCCTTATAGTCTCATCTATGTGATGAACTTTGAAACTTATTATAACTTGAACGGTGGTAGTTCAAGTAGTATTGGGAAAGATATAAGTATATTGGGGTATTTGGTAACCTCATATTTTAAACTTATATCTGATTAATAATTGTCTTATGAATGACAAAGATTTTCATAAAAACGTTGAGACAAGGTTAGATATATGAGATCACCTTGCAACGATATTTTTTTTATACAGTTATACACTGGGACTTTGTGTATATTATGCATGGAAGAGGACTTCCAATATTTTGAAAAGTATATATGTATATATACTGAATATTTTGCGACTTCATCGCATTAAGATATCAAACTTGGTTCATTTCTTTTGACCAAGACTTTCATAAGTATTATGAGTAGGCTCATATATTGTAAATCATTATACATATTATTTTGGTGGGCTTGCTGCTCACCCTTTCTTTATTTCTTCATCACACAACAACAGTTAGGAAAGATGGCCAGACTCCAGCAGACCCAGCGCAAGCGCGTGGGAAGCGTCCCGCGTCTTCCCGTTGATGTTGTAGCTGCTATAGCTGCAGAGGTAGATCTATTGTAGATCAGACCATCTACTTTGAGAATCAATTATGTATAATTATAACTTGTGGCAGATAATGGCAATTAACTGTAAATTTATCAAGTAATCATTTTGGGTTGTAATAACTTTTAAATTGTGGATTCAAAGACTTGTACTTATTTAAATTTCATCTCTGAGACTATAACGGGTTGTGGTGTGTGTTAGTGTGGGGTCACAGCATAAGGTTATTATTATTAATTAAGTGAAGTGATATTGTGGAAAGAAAGACCGTGACGACCCGGATCCCCGACCCCGGATCTGGGGGTGTTACAGAAATGGTATCAGAGCTAAGCGTTATAAACCTCAGAGATGATGGGACGTTAAGATAATAAGTTAACTAAGATAATAAGAACTCTTTCCAAGTTCATAGTCGGGCTACCTAACGTAGCACTGACAGTTAAAACCCTTATGGGAACCCTTATAAATATCGTGATAGGAGCGAAGTTCGTTATCGTATATGGTAGCGGGACTCCGAACCCTGAGGTTGAGGAGCAACATCGCGATGATATTTTATTACTAATTGGAGATCGGATTGTGGATCCGATAGAGTGTCCTAATGCAGGACCGGATGATGTTGATATTGAGGATTTAGCGGTTGAGGATGTTGTCCTAGAAGGGATAGTTGTTGAGGAGATCCCATGGAGGATCCTGACAGGATTGGATAAAGGACCACTGATGAATTGATGACCATGGTTTGGTCGACTACCAGAGGTAGGATTGGCCGGTCACTACCGGAGGTTCGTTCAAGTTGTAAAGATAGTAGCCCCTTTAACGCGACTTACTCGTAAGACTGAGAAGTTCGAATGGACAGAGAAATACGAGAACAGCTTTCAAGAACCGAAGCAAAGGTTGGTGACGTTCCCTATGTTGGCGTTGCCGGATGGAAAATGAGATTTTGTGATTTGTAAGTGACGCTTCGCATAAGGAATTAGGGTGCTTCTTATATAGCACAGCAAGATAATCACGTCTGCGTCAAGACAATTAAGGGAATTTAAAATTCGATATCCCCACCCATGAGCTTGGGCTCGTGGCAATAGTTTTGCCCTAAAGATTTGAGGCACTACTTGTATGGAGAGAAGTGTGAGATTCACAAACCATAGGAGCTCTAGTACATTCTTACGTAGAAAGAGCTCAACATACGCCAGAGGAGGCGGTTAGAGCTAATCAAGAATTATGATTGGGAGATTCTTTATCATTCGGGGAAAGCCAATATGGTTGCTGATGCCCTTAGTAAAAAGGAGAGACTCAAGATGATAATGTCTTTTGGAGAGTTTATAAGAGATTTTGAGAAAATGGAACTAGTAGTGAAGGTAACCGGAGCCTGGTACCGAAAAGCTGTTTGAGATAGCAATACAGCCCGAAGTATTGGAAAAGAACATATTGTGCCAGTAAAAGTGATGAATGAAGGCAGAGAGCCAACAAATAGGTATGAGATTAATACCGAGAGTGATGATAAGGGAATAATGAGGTATTCCTATAGAATTTGGGTTCCAAAGGTTTAAGAGCTTAAAGATGAAATCTTAGATGAAAGCTAGTTTGAGGAATAAGAGTTAGAGCAAACCCTGAACGTGATAGTCAGGGAGGTTGCCACCAAGACAAAAGGAACCCATAACATGATGAAGTGGAAAATGAGGATTTAAATTATGTAAGATGACCCCAATTATGGGGACTAGGAAGTAATATTTAGACTGAGGAAACAAAAGTCGAGTAAGGACAGGAGACCCGAGATGGTACCCCTATACGGCAATTCATGGACCTGTCTAAAGAGAACTTAGACTATTATCCCCAACCACCACCCTGAGGAGACAGTGCGGTGGGAAATTCTTTCATGACCTTTAAGTCGCTAAGCTCTCAGAGTTCCAAGGAACAAGCTGACCCAGTCGAGGCAAGAGCCTGGCTAAAGGAAATAGATGAATCATTTGAGATTCTAAATGATTGACGAACCACAAAAGACTGTTTTGTCACTTACCCTCCTAAGAGAGAGACCACCCGCTGGTGAAAGGCCAAGGAAGGCACGGAGCAAGAGATTATAATAAACTGATTTAAGTTCAGTCAATTGTTTTCAGGAAAGTACTTCCCAAGGTTATGGAGATAGTGTAAAAGCTTAAGAGCCAGAACAAAGGCAGACGAGTATGATGAATTATGAATCTAAGTTGTAAAAGTTATCAAGATTCGTTCTGAAGACACGAATCCAGAATGACGGGATGTTTGAAATCAATGCTTATGTTGTGTTGGTTCATGAAATAACGATAAGAGAAAGGAATATAAAGGCAAGAGAGTTTGAGGAATGATAAGGGAGTTGGGTATGAGGAAACCCTAAAGACTCGTAGAAATAGAAATAGAAAAGTAGGTAATCGTCCGGATGAGAGTGATTCACCATGAGTTAAATTGATGGTTGAAGGTATAAGAGATACATATATTTTATCCCCTGTAAGTTGGGAAGATTCAATGAAACCTTGAGATAATTCGAAGGGTAAATAATAAGACGCGGATAGACTAAGGAGACAAGGAAGTAAGAAATTAAGAAAATTTGGATGAAGGAAGTGACCTTCAAGAATGGGAAGTGTAAGACCGGTGGCATGATACCCAGAAAGGGAGACGCCAGGTATGAAAGATATCCCAACATTGAGGTGACTGTTGAGATAAACAACAAAAGTACATAAGGAATTATTAAGAAGAAGTTCATGTTGAACATGACCAATATCTTCCAGAACATCCATGTTATCATTACCAAATCAGGAAAGAAAAGCGGATGACCATTGTTATCTTTTGGAGGCCATATGGATTGACCTCAATTTGAATAAGGATGCTATTATGAAGTTAGGTATAGACTATCGAGGTGGGAATGATTGAATAAGACACCCTTATCAGGGATATATGACTTGATTTATCCATGGAAGAAGGCAGGTACCTTTTTAAAGGTGGAATTAAGGATAGAACATCGGTAACTTAAAACGAATCCTAGGGGAATGCATAAAGGTTGGCATTTCACCCTTAATAGGGATAGTATGAGTTTTGACAGTATGAATTGGAAAGGGTTAAGGTAACAACAACCTTTAAGTATCAGTGGAGAAATTTTCAGAAGTATATAGACAATGATTCTGAGTATTAGTAAACGGTATTTTGATATGCCCTGTATCTAAGGAATACAGGAGGAACGATTCAAGGATAACCCTAGAGGTTTTACAAGGAGAAAGGTAATATTCAAAATTTTTCAAGAATAGAAATGTTGATAATGGAAATATGACGTAATTATATTGATGCCAAGTGAGCATGTGTTAAACCACGAGAAGGTATGGATCGAACCAGTAATGGTCGAAATTGTTCAGGGCAATTAGGACTTAAGATAAAAGATGTTCTAAGTATGATTGAGAGTCAGTCATGACAGTGATTAACCTCTAAAGACTGAGGCAATAACTTATAAAAAAAATGGTGATATTTTTCTTATCTGATTTTAAGGAAAACATCTTCACTCAAGCAGTGATCGGAAATAAGGTGGAAAATTTATTTGGAGGTGGTTAAAATGACATTGACTGTAAGGAAATTTTACTATCAGGAAAGGCCAAAGAGGTGGCCGACACTTTAAAGGTAAGTGGATAATTATAGGCGCGTGTGTCAAAAGAATACAGTGATGATGGTTAAAAATGTGAAGGTTGAATTATGGTTTGGAAGATTGACATTCCTTCTGATGACTGTGCAATACCCAACCGTAATAGTAGTTGGTAAAGGTTTAATTCGTGTAATCGCCATGAGCGGCTATCTATCTTAGAAGGTCCTATCTTGAGAATAATCCACGACCATGTTTCAAAAAGGACTAGATGAACCCTTGAGTTAATTCTTCTATTTAAGGCATATGATTAAGAATGGTATTAACCTGCTATCGTTGCTTTGATTGAAACTCTTCTGCAATTTTATCTGCTTCATGTCATGTATGTATATCAGAATCAGGAGTGTACTCCATGAATCATGAATGGTGATTATGTTACCTCCTTAGAAGGATTTGATACGACATGTATGGACTCCGTATGGTTAGCTATTAAGACATTCATGGAAAATGAATGACTACAGTGGGTCAGTGGTGGACCATAGTAAGGCAGCAATGATTCTGCGAGTAGTGAGCTGATTACAACCATGAGAGTTGTATTGGAATGGGTGTCGAGATTGAGTACCCCTAATCGGGTCGTGGTAGTGTATAAGTTATCATTGATAGACTAATTAAGTAGAGTATCTACCTAGTGAATAATTATTCTTTCTTATCAATAGAGAGTCGTATTATTATACGAGGAAGGTTGCGGTGCGAGCATAGAATCCTAGTAACGGTGATATATAGAATGAGATCCCAAGTTCGATTTCGAATGTCGAGGGAGTTTCAAAGGTGATTGTGTATATGCTCGAGGAAGAGCATGGGTCCATAGAATGATGGACGGATTAGCAAAAAAAAAAATATTTAGGCACGTGAAATGCGATGCTATAATACTTGATGCTGATATAAATACATTTATGTTTTGTTCTCCTATGACAAACCTCTATAGTTCAGAGGTAGGTTCCAAGCCAGATATTTTGTGGCAGTATATTTTTTTTCATATATACAATTCTCTTCAGTTCTTTCTTTTCTCTTCTTTTCATTTCATGTAAGCTGAGAAGAACAACTCTTCCAAAAAGGGGAGGTATTGCCGAATGACTATCTATCGGTGTGATAGAAGCCGAGTAGGATACCAGCTATTGTTTAATTGCTTGTCAATACTAAAGGCTGGCCACCTTCTGTACTAACTATGCGATATAACAAGTGTTCATGATCATAGTGATCTCTCAACAAATTCCTTTACTTCTATTTGATTGATCAAATTTTGGAAAATAGAAACAACTGAAAAAGGAGTAATAAAGTGGTGGTAGTATGCGGAATGGGAACACATTCGTGATACTAAGGTTGACGTGGTTACTAAAAGGTTATAGGACGCTAACGAGCAAAAGTATAACCAGTATAATACTAGGAACGGAAGGTAGTAGCGATTACGAACTGGAAAAGAATGGGTATTGAGAAGCAGAAGCTCTAATGCTAAAAGCGATAATGAGAGTCTGTGCAATAGACTTGAAAGAATTTGGAATGATCACTTAATTCGGATTGAGTTATCTTACGACAATAGATCATATGTCATTATCGAGATGTCGCCTTATGAGATCCTTGAGGGAAGACAATGTCGATCTCCCTTATGTTAGGATTAAGTTGTAGAGCGCAAGATGCTCGGACCCGCAGTAGTCCAAAGGACCAAGGATATGATAGATCTAATCAGAGGACGGATGGTAGTAGCCCAAGATGGACATGATAAGTATGTTGAGTTGACACAAAAGGATAAAGAGTATGAAATAGGGGACCTAGTAATGTTATAGGTATCCCTTGGAAAGGATTGATGAGGTTCGGAAAGAAAGGAAAGCTAAGTCTACAATTTGTTGGACCCTTGGATATATTAAGACGTTGGGAAGTTAGCATATGAGCTAGCCCTAACCCCGAACATGTAGCAGGTCGTAACGTGTTTCACGTATCAATGTTAAGGAAGTGTAATTCGGATGCCAGACAAATAGGGGCATATGAGCGCATAGACATGCAACCAGATGTAACCTATATGGACGAACCAGGAAGGGTATAGATTAAGAAGGAACGAGTGCTTAGGAGAAGGGTTATCAAACTTGGCAGAGTTTGGTGGTAGAACCACAATGTGGGAAAATTGACTCGAGAGTTAGAAAGTGTAATGCTAAGAAAGTATCCCCATTTGTTTTCTATCTGATTCCGGGACGGAATCCTTTTAAGGAGGGGAGACTGTAATAACCCCAATTTTTGAGAAATTTTGAAACCCTTATGAATAGTGTTTTTGCTGAACGAGAAAATTTTCATGCCACACTATGTAGGGGTTCTGATATGGATATTCTGAGATTTTATTAGTACTTTATATGGGATATAAGTGTATGTAAGATCGTCAGAATCCAAATCCGAACACTTTGATTTTTCCCGGAAATACACTAGATACGGAAAGATTTGAGAAAAAGGTAACAGGATAAAAATGATTTAAATTAAAGGATTATAGAAGAGGATCATAAAAGGAATATAATATATTGAGAAAGGTTAAGGGAACCTAAGTAATAAGATCCCGGGTATGATCCTTCAAACGATAAACGAAAACGAAAGTTAAGCGAACCGTATAACAGATCAGCGGTCATTAGGCAAACAATTAGGAAGTTAATCAAAGGGATTAGAGAGGATGATGTCACCCAACCAATGAGAAGAGGACAAGGAGGGGAGGATGACATCATGAGGATGACACAAGCATGACATGGGAAGGAAGGAGATGTGGTGGCTTTTTAACCACACAAAATCAAGGGCAACTAGGTAATTTACTAAAACAAACACAAAAATCAAACCAACCAAGCCAAGCAAATCATTTTTCATCAAAATCAAAAAGAAACCAAGGCATTGTTCTTCATGCTCTCGGCCAAAACAGAACCAGAACACTAAAACTGTTGTATCTCCTTCATTTCTCACTCAAATATTGTGTTCTATAGCTCATTGGAAAGGTATTGAGATGGCCTACAACTCTTGTTCACAAGTATCGTCCAAATAATCATGGTAAGACCCTCATTTTTACAGTTCTTTAAATCGGACTTTTAGAAACTTCAAAGCCTAACTTTGTGTTCTTGATTTCTTTGGAAAGATCAAGCTTGTAGGAGGCTCCCTAAGGCTTCCTAGCAACTTAACACCTCCCAAGGAAGGTATAAACTTCAAACCCTAGCCTTTACTTTATTTGTTAGTAAGTTTAATGGTTGGTGTTGTGAAATGAGAAGCATGGATTGTGATTATTAGTAGTTTGGTTTGATTTGGAAGTGTTTTTGGTAATTGAAGCTTGATTATAGTTCATAGGTCGTGATTGTGGTTGTTTGAGTTGAAAACCTTGGAGATTATGGACTGATGTGGTATGTTTTAGGTGAAGTTTTGTTGTATTGATGGTTATGAGTTGGTTGGTGGTTAATTGGAATAGTTTAAACATTGGTAATCGCGTAAACATAGCCGTCGTAACGTCCGATTTCTTTGGACTGTTTTTGTGCATAACATTAGGACCCGAGAACCCCCTGCTAGATTATGACCACTGCCATGTTTAGATAGCTCATGTTACGAGCTTCGTTTTGATATGTAGTTCGTTCGATTCCGATGCACGGTTTAGGAGAAACGACCGTTTTAAGTACGGCATTTCGCGAACGAAACTTTTTCCCTCGCCTTACTTTGAAACATAGGTTAAAGACCAATAAGGGTTAATTAATGCATGAAACATTTATGGTAAGTGTTTTAGGCAGTTGGTAAGACACTCGCGAAGGAATCGCCTTAAAACTCGTAAAGGTTAAATTATTAAAAATGGTGGAGCCGAGGGTACTCGAGTGACTTAAGAGAACCAGCGAGCGCAGAACAAGCGTTAGAGTCTAAGTTAGTTAAAGTATAGATTTATAAGTGACTTTGGTTTAATTCCAACTTACTTGTTGTTTATAGGTTACCAGACTCGTCCCGAGCCATTCGTAACCCCAGTCGCTCAGGCAAGTTTTCTACCCGTTATAACTGTTGTTGTGATGAATATATGTATTTGCATTATCTTGCGATAGATGCATGTTGGTTAATTAGCAAATGATGCAATATATTGAAGCATGCTGCTATGGTATATATATATGCATGCCTGTTTCGCATTCTTTCCATATATATCTGTTGATTTAGTTGATAATACTTATGCTAGAGGATAGCGGTAATTTGCATATACCCTTAGTACAGGGACCCAAAGGTGAAAATATTTTCTAAAACCGGGAGTCGAGGATCCCGAGTAGATTTTGTATATATGGATATAAATATATATATATATATATATATACTTATATATATATATATGGTCATAGTTTTCAAAACTATTAATCGAATAAGGTTTATTCGATAACTTTAACTTTATTTTATTATGAATATTATTTTGAATATTCATTCGAGGACTTATGACTCCTTTTATTTTATTAATGAATATTATTTTGAATATTCATTCGGGGACTTATGACTCCTTTTATTTATTTATTTGAATATTATTTTGAATATTCATTCGGGGACTTATGACTCCTTTTATTTATTTATCTGAATATTATTTGAATATTCATTCGAGGGCTTATGACCCTTTTATTTATTTATCTGAATATTATTTGAATATTCATTCGAGGGCTTATGACTGTTTTATATTATTTATTGAATATTATTTGAATATTCATTCGAGGGCTTATGACTCAGTTTATATTATTTAATGAATATTATTTGAATATTCATTTGAGGATCTATGACTCCGATTATTTGCTGAGGTATATTCTTTATTTATTAAAGAATAAGGTGTCAATAATCAAACTTATTTTCGATTATTCAAATAAAGATAGTACTTTCATATAAGTATATCTTTGGTTATTTAATACTCGTTTCAAGTATAAGTTTTAATACTTCTACTTCAATTATTTTTGTAAAGATTATTCTTTATGGGAATATTATTTAAATAATAATATTCAGACATTTTCTAAATATTCTGGGGACTGATTTACTTCATTAAATCAGCTTCACTCCAAATATTCTTAAAAATGTTTTGCGAGTCTTCAAAATGATTTTTTAAAAGTTAGAGCGGATCCCAAAACTCATTTTTTTTAAGATCCTCCTTTCGAAGGGGATTTAAATACTCGCTCAAAACCTGAGGGATCCGGCTCTGTGGTGTGTTTTATATTCGCAACAAGGTTGCTGTTTTGATAAATGAATTGATTACTTACCCAACACTCGGGAAGTAAAATTCTTGGAACAAGTTAATCCATTAACAGGCATCGCCTGGGAAATATCGGTGAGTTCTCCTTTCCAAATAGATACGACTTCTTGGTGGAGCCGTATCAACAAGTTTCTACTTGGGGAAAGTGGGGACAAGCTTTACGTTTCAGAGTCATGGATTTCATCTGAACTAGGAGTGGCATAAGTGGCCGAGTAGCGCCGGCCCAGCCTTATTATATTGGCCCAAATGGCCTGGAAGTTCCGCTAAGGCGGTCCATTCCTTAGGAGTTCAGTGTTCGGTTGACAAGTAAATCCGACAGGGTTCTCCTCTACATGTAGAAAATGGTGGGGTTGTACTACTACGACTGATCATCGTAAGTGGTCTTCCTGGCGCGGCAAACTCCCGTAATGAGTTCATCATCCAATTGGATAATTTCTGTAACACTACCCAGAGCACTTCGATAGAAAGGCTACGGTTGGGCGATTGTTGAGTGTTGGCAGGGTCAAGTTTTCAAAATGATGTTTACATCAAATGAAGTATCTCGTAACTTCATTTTATTTTGATAATATTTTAAAGATTTAATCTATTCAAATCTTGCCTTATAGTCTCATCTATGTGATGAACTTTTGAAACTGATTATAACTTGAACGGTGGTAGTTCAAGTAGTATTGGGAAAGATATAAGTATATTGGGGTATTTGGTAACCTCATCTTTTAAACTTATATCTAATTAATAATTGTCTTATGAATGACAAAGATTTTCAGAAAAACGTTGAGACAAGGTTAGATATATGAGATCACCTTGCAACGATATTTTTTTATACAGTTATACACTGGGACTTTGTGTATATTATGCATGGAAGAGGACTTCCAATATTTTGAAAAGTATATATGTATATATACTGAATATTTTGCGACTTCATTGCATTAAGATATCAAACTTGGTTCATTTCTTTTGACCAAGACTTTCATGAGTATTATGAGTAGGCTCATATATTGTAAATCATTATACATATTATTTTGGTGGGCTTGCTGCTCACCCTTGCTTTATTTCTTCATCACACAACAACAGTTAGGAAAGATGGCCAGACTCCAGCAGACCCAGCGCAAGCGCGTGGGAAGCGTCCCGCGTCTTCCCGTTGATGTTGTAGCTGCTATAGCTGCAGAGGTAGATCTATTGTAGATCAGACCATCTACTTTTGAGAATCAATTATGTATAATTATAACTTGTGGCAGATAATGGCAATTAACTGTAAATTTATCAAGTAATCATTTTGGGTTGTAATAACTTTTAAATTGTGGATTCAAAGACTTGTACTTATTTAAATTTCATCTCTGAGACTATAACGGGTTGTGGTGTGTGTTAGTGTGGGGTCACAGCATAAGGTTATTTATTATTAATTAAGTGAAGTGATATTGTGGAAAGAAAGACCGTGACGACCCAGATCCCCGACCCCGGATCTGGGGGTGTTATATTAATACTATTCTTAATCATACGCCCTAAATAGAAGAATTAACTCAAGGGTTCATCTAGTCCTTTTTGAAACATGGTCCTGGCTTATCTCAAGATAGGACCTTCTAAGATAGATAGCCCGTTCATGGCGATTACACGAATTAAACCTTTACCAACTACTATTACGGTTGGGTATTGCACAGTCATCAGAAGGAATGTCAATCTTCCAAACCATAATTTAACCTTCACATTTTTAACCATCATCACTGTATTCTTTTGGCACACGCGCCTATAATTATCCTCTTACCCTTAAAGTGTCGGCCACCTCTTTGGCCTTTCCTGATAGTAAAATTTCCTTACAGTCAATGTCATTTTAACCACCTCCAAATAAATTTTCTACCTTATTTCCAATCACTGCTTGAGTGAAGATGTTTTCCTTAAAATCAGATGGGAAAAAAAAATCACCATTTTTCCATAAGTTATTGCCTCAGTCTTTAGAGGCTAATCACTGTCAAGACTGACTCTCAATCATACTTAGAACATTTTTTTTATCTTAAGTCCTAATTGCCCTGAACAATTTCGACCATTACTGGTTCGATCCATACTTTCTCGTGGTTTAACACGTGCCCCACTTGGCATCATTATAATTACGTCATATTTCCTTTATCCACATTTCTATTCTTGAGAATTTTGAATATTACCTTTTTCCTTATAAAACCTCTAAGGTTATCCTTCAATCGTTCCTCCTGTATTCCCTAGATACAGGGCATATCACAATACCATTTACTAATAGTAGAACCATTATCTATATACTTCTGCAAAATTTCTCCACTGATTCTTAAAGGTTGTTGTTACCTTAACCCTTTCCCAATCATACTGTCAAAACTCATACTGTCCCTATTAAGGGTGACATGCCAACCTTTATGCAGTCCCCTAGGATTCATTTTAAGTTACCAATGTTCTATCCTTAATTCCACCTTTAAAAGGTACCTGCATCCTTCCACGAATAAATCAAGTCATATTTCCTTGATAGATTATCATATTCATCATTCCCACCTCGATAGTCTATACCTAACTTCATAATAACATCCTTATTCAAATTGAGGTCAATCCATATGGCCTCCAAAAGATAACAACGGTTATCCGCTTGTCTTGCCTAATTTGGTAACGATAACAAGGATGTTCTGGAAGATATTGGTCGTGTTCAATGTGAACTTCTTCTTAATAATTCCTTATTTACTTCTGTTGTTTATCTCAACAGTCACCTCAATGTTGGGATATCTTTCATACCTGGCGTCTCCCTTTCTGGGTATCAAGCCACCGGTCTTACATTTCACCTTCTTGAAGGTCACTTCCTTCATCCAATTTTTCCTAATTTCTTACTTCCTTATCCCCTTAGTCTATCCGCGTCTCATTATTTATCCTTCGAATTATCCCAAGGTTTCCTCGAATCCTCCCAACTTACAGGGGATAAACAATATGTATCTCTTATGCCCTCAACCATCAATTTTAACTTATGGTGAATCACCCTCATCCTGATGAATGCATACTTTTCTATTTCTATTGCTACGAGTCGTTAGGGTTTCCTCATACCCAACTCCCTTATCATACCTCAAACTCTATTGCCGTTATATTCCTTTCCACTTCAATTTCTTTTTATTTTCCTTTCTCTTATCATTATTTCATGAACCAACACAACATAAGCATTGATTTCAAACATCCCGTCATTCTGGATTCGTGTCCTCAGAACGAATCTTGATAACTTTTACAACTTAAATTCATAATTCATCATACTCGTCTGCCTTTGTTCTGTCTCTAAAGCTTTTACACTATCTCCATAACCTTGGGAAGTACTTTCCTAAAACAATTGACTGAACTTAAATCAGTTTATTATAACCTCTGGCTCCGTGCCTTTCTTGGTCTTTCACCAGCGGGTGGCCTCTCTCTTAGGAGGGTAAGTGACAAAAACAGTCCTTTGTGGTTCGTCAATCATTTAGAATCTCAAATGATTCCTCTATTTCCTTTAGCCAGGCTCTTGCCTCGGCTGGGTCAGCTTGTTCCATGGAACTCTGAGAGCTTAGCGACTTAAAGGTCCTGAAAGAATTTCTCACCGCACTGTCTCCTCAGGGTGGTGGTTGGGGATAATAGTCTAAGTTCTCTTTAGACAGGTCCATGAATTGCCGTATAGGGGTACCATCTCGGGTCTCCTTTCCTTACTCGACTTTTGTTTCCTCAGTCTAAATATTTCTTCCTACTCCCCATAATTGGGGTCATCTTACATAATTTAAATCCTCATTTTCCACTTCATCATGTTATGGGTTCCTTTTGTCTTGGTGGCAACCTCCCTGACTATCACGTTCAGGGTTTGCTCTAACTCTTATTCCTCAAACTAGCTTTCATCTAAGATTTCATCTTTAAGCTCTTAAACCTTTGGAACCCAAATTCTATAGGAATACCTCATTATTCCCTTATCATCTCTCTCGGTATTAATCTCATACCTATTTGTTGGCTCTCTGCCTTCATTCATAACTTTTTCTGGCACAATATGATCTTTTCTAATAATTCGGGCTGTATTGCTATCTCAAACAGCTTTTCGGTACCGGCTCCGGTTACCTTCACTACTATTTCCATTTTCTCAAAATCTCTTATAAACTCTCCAAAAGACATTATCATCTTGAGTCTCTCCTTTTTACTAAGGGCATCAACCACCATATTGGCTTTCCCCGAATGATAAAGAATCTCCCAATCATAATTCTTGATTAGCTCTAACCGCCTCCTCTGGCGTATGTTGAGCTCTTTCTACGTAAGAATGTACTAGAGCACTTATGGCTTAGGTAATTCTCGTACTTCTCTCCATACAAGTAGTGCCTCCAATCTTTAGGGTAAAACTATTGCCACGAGCCTAAGCTCATGGGCGGGGATATCGAATTTCATATTACCTTAATTGTCTTGACGCAGACGCGATTATCTTGCTGTGCTAAGAAGCACCCTAATTCCTTATGCGAAGCGTCACTTACAAATCACAAAATCTCCTTTTTCCATCCGGCAACGCCAGCATAGGGGCCATCACCAACCTCTGCTTCAGTTCTTGAAAGCTGTTCTCGCATTTCTCTGTCCATTCGAACTTCTCAGTCTTACGAGTAAGCCGCGTTAAAGGGGCTACTATCTTTACAACTTGAACGAACCTCCGGTAGTGACCGGCCAATCCTACCTCTGGTAGTTGCCCTAACCATGGTCATCAATTCCTCAGTGGTCCTTTATTCATTCTTGTCAGGATCCTCCATGGGATCCTCCTCAGCAACTATCCCTTCTAGGACAACATCCTCAACCGCTACATCCTCAATATCAACATCATCCGGTCCCGCGTTAGGACGCTCTATCGGATCCATAATCTGATCCCTAATAAATAATAAAACATCATCGCGTTGATGTTCCTCAACTTCAGGGTTCGGAGTCCCGCTACCATATACGATAACGAACTACGCTTCTATCGCTACATTTATAAGGGTTCCCATAAGGGTTTTAACTGTCAGTACTACGTTAGGTAGTCCGACTATGAACTTGGCAAGAGTTCTTATTATCTTAGTGAATTTATTATCTTAACGTCCCATCATCTCTGAGGTTTATAACGCTTAGCTCTGATACCATTTCTGTAACACCCCCAGATCCGGGGTCGGGGATCCGGGTCGTCACGGTCTTTCTTTCCACAATATCACTTCACTTAATTAATAATAAATAACCTTATGCTGTGACCCCACACTAACACACACCACAACCCGTTATAGTCTCAGAGATGAAATTTAAATAAGTACAAGTCTTTGAATCCATAATTTAAAAGTTATTACAACCCAAAATGATTACTTGATAAATTTACAGTTAATTGCCATTATCTGCCACAAGTTATAATTATACATAATTGATTCTCAAAAGTAGATGGTCTGATCTATAATAGATCTACCTCTGCAGCTATAGCAGCTACAACATCAACGGGAAGACGCGAGACGCTTCCCACGCGCTTGCGCTGGGTCTGCTGGAGTCTGGCCATCTTTCCTAACTGTTGTTGTGTGATGAAGAAATAAAGCAAGGGTGAGCAGCAAGCCCACCAAAATAATATGTATAATGATTTACAATATATGAGCCTTCTCATAGTACTCATGCAAGTCTTGGTCAAAAGAAATGAACCAAGTTGATATCTTAATGCGATGAAGTCGCAAAATATTCAGTATATATATATATATACATATATACTTTTCAAAATATGGGAAGTCCTCTTCCATGCATAATACACACAGAGTTCCAGTTTATAACTGTACAGATAAAAAATATCGTTGCAAGGTGATCTCATATATCTAACCTTGTCTCAACGTTTTTTCCGAAAATCTTTGTCATTCATAAGACAATCATTAACTAGATATAAGTTTAAAAGATGAAGTTACAAGATACCCCAAAATACTTATATCTTTCCCAAATACTACTTGAACTACCCCCGTTCAAGTTATAATCAGTTTCAAAGGTTCATAACATAGATGAGACTACAAGACAAGATTTGAATAGATTCAATCTCTGAATATCATTATAAATAATGAAGTTACGAGATACTTCATTAAGTCCCGATATATAAATATATTCATATATATCTCCCATACATTTCCTGAAAACCTCTGTCATGTAAAGTATGAACAGAGTTGCAATATCCAATGAATTTGGAAGGAAAAGAATTTTGGCATAAACCAGATATCTTGCTGATCAGGCAAAGATACCAATAAGTAACCTTTTCTACTGTAGATGGATGAATTCCTCACCGGTCATCACCCTGGCCGCATTAGGACCTCGCGCTAGACCGTTACCCGGCCCCTCACGCGTTGATGGACTGCCACCCAGCCACTTACACTTTCATAGACCGTACCCCGGCCTGTCGCTTATGCCGACTCAATTAGATGGGCTTACTTCCCGAACATTGGGCAAGTAATCAATTCATTTACCAAAACTGCAACCTCGTTGCGAATATAAAACACACCACAGAGCCGGATTCCCCAGGTTTTGAGCGAGTATTCAAATCCCCTTAAAAAGGAAGATCTTAAATATAAAAATGAGTTTTGGGATCCGCTCTAACTTTTAAAAATCATTTTGAAGACTCGAAAACACTTTAAAGAGTGTTTGGAGTAAAGCTGATTTAATGAAGTAAATCAGTCCCCATATATTAGAAAATATCTGAATATTATTATTTAAATAATATTCCCATAAAGAATAATCTTTATAAAAATAATTGAAGTAGAAGTATTAAAACTTATACTTGAAACGAGTATTAAATAACCAAAGATATACTTATATGAAAGTACTATCTTTATTTGAATAATCGAAAATAAGTTTGATTATTTACACCTTATTCTTTAATAAAATAAAGAACAAATCTCAGCAAATAATCGGAGTCATAGATCCTCAAATGAATATTCAAAAATATTCATTAAATAATATAAACCGAGTCATAAGCCCTCGAATGAATATTCAAATATTATTCAAATAATAAAATAAAAGGAGTCATAAGTCCTCGAATGAATATTCGAAATAATATTCAATAATAAAATAAAGGAGTCATAAGTCCTCAGATGAATATTCGAAATAATATTCAATTATAAAATAAAGTTAAAGTTATCGAATAAACCTTATTCGATTAATAGTTTGGAAAACTATAACCATATATATATATATAAATATATATATGTATATATCCATATCCATATATACAAAATCTACTCGGGATCCTCGACTCCCGGTTTAGAAATATGTTCACCTTTGGGTCCCCTATACTAAGGGTATACGCAACTACTGCTTATCTCTAGCATAGGTATTATGCAACTATAAGCATCGAAATCAACAGATATATAAATCAAGAATACGAAACAGGCATGCATATATATACCATATCAGCATGCTTCAATATATCGCAACATTTGCTAATTAACCAACATGCATCTATCGCAAGATAATGCATATACATATATTCATCACAACAACAGTATAACGGGTAGAAAACTTGCCTGAGCGACTGGGGGTTACGAATGGCTCGGGACGAGTCTGGTAACCTATAAGCAACAAGTAAGTTGGAATTAAACCAAAGTCACTTGTAAATCTATACTCTAACCAACTCAGACTCTAACGCTCGTTTTGCGCTTACTGATTTGCTTAAGTCACCCGGGTACCCTCGGCTCCACTATTTTTAATAATTTAACCTTTACGAGTTTTAAGGCGATTCCTTCGCGAGTGTCTTACCAACTGCCTAACACACTTACCATAAATGTTTCATGCATTAATTAACCCTTTTTGGTCTTTAACCTATGTTTCAAAGTAAGGCGAGGGGAAAAGTTTCGTTCGCGAAACGCCGTTACTTGAAACGGTCGTTTCTCCTAAACCGTGCATCGGAATCGAACGAACTACATATCAAAACGAAGCTAGTAACATGAGCTATCTAAAAATGGCAGTGGTCATAATCTAGCAGGGGGTTCTCGGGTCCTAATGTTATTCACAAAAACAGTCCAAAGAAAATCGGACGTTATGACGGCTATGTTTACGCGATTACCAATGTTTAAACTACTCCAATTAACCACCAACCAACTCATAACCATCAATACAACAAAACTTCACCTAAACCATACCACATCAGTCCATAATCTCCAAGGTTTTCAACTCAAACAACCACAATCAAGACCTATGAACTATAATCAAGCTTCAATTACCAAAACACTTCCAAATCAAACCAAACTACTAATAATCACAATCCATGCTTCTCATTTCACAACACCAACCATTAAACTTACTAACAAATAAAGTAAAGGCTAGGGTTTGAAGTTTATACCTTCCTTGGGAGGTGTTAAGTTGCTAGGAAGCCTTAGGGAGCCTCCTACAAGCTTGATCTTTCCAAAGAAATCAAGAACACAAAGTTAGGCTTTGAAGTTTCTAAAAGTCCGATTTAAAGAACTGTAAAAATGAGGGTCTTACCATGATTATTTGGACGAGACTTGTGAACAAGAGTTGTAGGCCATCTCAATACCTTTCCAATGAGCTATAGAACACAATTTTTGAGTGAGAAATGAAGGAGATACAGCAGTTTTAGTGTTCTGGTTCTGTTTTGGCCGAGAGCATGAAGAACAATGCCTTGGTTTCTTTTTGATTTTGATGAAAAATGATTTGCTTGGCTTGGTTGGTTTGATTTTTGTGTTTGTTTTAGTAAATTACCTAGTTGCCCTTGATTTTGTGTGGTTAAAAAGTCACCACATCTCCTTCCTTTTTTGTCATGCTTGTGTCATCCTCATGATGTCATCCTCCCCTCATTGTCCTCTTTCTATTGGCTGGATGACATCATCCCCACTAATCCCCTTGATTAACTTCCTAATCGTTTGCCTAATGACTGCTGATCTGTTATACGGTTCGCTTAACTTTTATTTTCGTTTATCGTTTGAGGGATCATACCCGGGATCTTATTACTTAGGTTCCCTTAACCTTTCTCAATATATTATATTCCTTTTATGATCCTCTCCTATAATCCTTTAATTTAAATCATTTTTATCCTGTTACCTTTTTCTCAAATCTTTCCGTATCTAGTGTATTTCCGGGAAAAATCAAAGTGTTCGGATTTGGATTCTGACGATCTTTACATACACTTATATCCCATATAAAGTACTAATAAAATCTCAGAATATCCATATCAGAACCCCTACATAGTGTGGCATGAAAAGTTTTCTCATTCAGCAAAAACACTATTCATAAGGGTTTCAAAAATTTCCCAAAAATTGGGGTTATTACACTTACAGCTCGCAAGATAATATATAGTGATAACAATAATACAAGTATCTAAATGGATACTTACTAGAATTCTTTATCATGAGTAAGGTAATTACTTACTAGATATAAGTTTTAAAAGAAGATGAAGTTACCAATTACTTCACTATACTTATACCATTTTTTTTAGAAATCTACTTGAACTACTACTGTTCGAAGTATAATAAGATTCACGAGGTCATCCCATAGATGAGACCACAAATAAAACTTGAAAATATTTGATCTTTGAAATATTTTAAAAAGAAATGAAGTTACGAGATACTTCATTCAATGGATACACCAATACAAATGTTTGACCCTGTCAATGCTTCGGCAACCACCCATTAGTAGCCTTTCGATCGAAATGCTACGGGTAGTGTTGCAGAATTATCCAAATGGATGATGAACTCATTACGGGAGTTTGCCGCGCCAGGAAGACCACTTACGATGATCAGTCGTAGTAGTACAACCCCACCATTTTCTACATGTAGAGGAGAACCTGTCGGATTTAGTTGTCAACCGAACACTGAACTCCTAAGGAATGGACCGCCTTAGCGGAACTTCCAGGCCATTTGGGCCAATATAATAAGGTTGGGCCGGCGCCACTCGACCACTTACGCCACTCCTAGTTCAGATGAAATCCATGACTCTGAAACGTAAAGCTCGTTCCCTCTTTCCCCAAGTAGAACTTGTTGATACGGCTCCACCAAGAAGTCGTATCTAGTTGGAAAGGAAAACTCACCGATATTTCCCAGGCGATGCCTATTAATGGATTAACTTGTTCCAAGAATTTTACTTCCCGAGTGTTGGGTAAGTAATCAATTCATTTAACAAAACAGCAACCTTGTTGCGAATATAAAACACACCACAGAGCCGGATCCCTCAGGTTTTGAGCGAGTATTTAAATCCCCTTAAAAGGAAGATCTTAAATATAAAAATGAGTTTTGGGATCCGCTCTATCTTTTAAAAAATCATTTTCAAGACTCGAAAACACTTTATAGAGTGTTTGGAGTAAAGCTGATTTAATGAAGTAAATCAGTCCCCAGAATATTTAGAAAATGACTGAATATTATTATTTAAATAATATTCCCATAAAGAATAATCTTTATAAAAATAATTGAAGTAAAAGTATTAAAACTTATACTTGAAACGAGTATTAAATAACCAAAGATATACTTATATGAAAGTACTATCTTTATTTGAATAATCGAAAATAAGTTTGATTATTTACACCTTATTCTTTAATAAAATAAAGAACAAATCTCATATAATAATCGGAGTCATAGATCCTCAAATGAATATTCAAAAATATTCATTAAACAATATAAACTGAGTCATAAGCCCTCGAATGAATATTCAAATAATATTCAGATAATAAAATAAAAGGAGTCATAAGTCCTCGAATGAATATTCAAAATAATATTCATTTAATAAAATAAAAGGAGTCATAAGTCCTCGAATGAATATTCAAAATAATATTCATTTAATATAAAATAAAAGAAGTCATAAGTCCTTGAATGAATATTCAAAATAATATTCATTTAATATAAAGGAGTCATACGCCTTCGAATAATATTCGAAATAATATTCAATAATAAAATAAAGTTAAAGTTATCGAATAAACCTTATTCGATTAATAGTTTTGAAAACTATGACCATATATATATATAAGTATAAATATATATATATATATATATATTTATATCCATATATACAAAATCTACTCGGGATCCTCTACTCCCGGTTTTAGAAAATATTTTCACCTTTGGGTCCCTGTACTAAGGGTATATGCAAATTACCGCTATCCTCTAGCATAGGTATTATCAACTGAATCAACAGATATATATATGGAAAGAATGCGAAACAGGCATGCATATATATATACCATAGCAGCATGCTTCAATATATAACAACATTTGCTAATTAACCAACATGCATCTATCGCAAGATAATGCAAATACATATATTCATCACCACAACAGTTATAACGGGTAGAAAACTTGCCTGAGCGACTTGGGGTGATAAAAGGCTCGGGACGAGCTGGTAACCTATAAACAACAAGTAAGTTGGAATTAAACCAAAGTCACTTGTAAATCTATACTTTAACTAACTTAGACTCTAACGCTTGTTTTGCGCTTACTGATTTGCTTAAGTCACCCGGGTACCCTCGGCTCCACCATTTTTAATAATTTAACCTTTACGAGTTTTAAGGCGATTCCTTCGCGAGTGTCTTACCAACTGCCTAACACACTTACCATAAATGTTTCATACATTAATTAACCCTTTTCGGTCTTTAACCTATGTTTCAAAGTAAGGCGAGGGGAAAAGTTTCGTTCGCAAAATGCCGTTACTTGAAACGGTCGTTTCTCCTAAACCGTGCATCGGAATCGAACGAACTACATATCAAAACGAAGCTCGTAACATGAGCTATCTAAACATGGCAGTGGTCATAATCTAGCAGGGGGTTCTCGGGTCCTAATGTTATGCACAAAAACAGTCTAAAGAAAATCGGACGTTACGACGACTATGTTTACGCGATTTCCCAATTTAAAACCATTCAAAACCAACCCAAGTCAACCTCAAATCCAACATACAACCAACATCCATCCTTATCACATCATAACAACCCCAACCAATTCAATTTTAACATTCATACTTATGCCTAAACTTAACTTTAATCATACTTAAGTTCTTTTAATCAAAACAACAACATTTACCATTCCATTTCACTACCATTTCAAATCCCAAACTCTAAATCACAACATCAAGCTACAAAATCACCCTAATAATCAAAATCATCTTATAATACATAGGAATCTAGGGTTTGGAGATGATATACCTTCCTTGAAGTGGTGGGAGGAGCTAGGAATCCTTAAGAAGCTTTGAGAAGTCTTAGGAATGCTTGGATCTTCAAGGAAAACAAGAAAAACTTCAAGTTAAAAACTTGAAAACACTATTCATAGTCTTCTTCTTTGATTAAATGAAGAAGATGGAGAAGGAATTGATGGCTTAAACTCATGATATAGCCCTAACTAAGCATGAAGATGATTAGGGAATTAACTCACCAATTTAGGAAGCTTGGATCTTTGATTTTTGAATTTCCTTGCCTTTTGAATAGTAAAAAGCCGAGAGCTCTTCAAGAACAAGCCTTGGTTCTTTTTGATTTTTGATGAAGAATGAATTTACTTGGCTTGGTTGCTTTGTTTTTGTGTTTGATTTAGTCAATTACCTTGTTGCCCTTGAATTTGTGTGGTTCTCATTCAACCACACCTCCTTCCTTCCCATGTCATGCTTGTGTCATCCTCATGATGTCATCCTCCCCTCCTTGTCCTCTTTCTATTGGTTGGATGACATCATCCCCACTAATCCCTTTGATTAACTTCCTAATCGTTTGCCTAATGACCGCTGATCTGTTATACGGTTCGCTTAACTTTCGTTCTCGTTTATCATTTGAAGGATCATACCCGGGATCTTATTACTTAGGTTCCCTTAACCTTTCTCAATACATTATATTTCTTTTTATGATCCTCTATCATAATCCTTTAATTTAAATCCTTTTTTATCCTGTTACCTTATACTCAATTCTCTCCGTATCTAGTGGATTTCCGGGAAAATCCAAGTGTTCGGGAATTGGATTCTGACGATTTTTACATACACTTATATACCACATAGAGTACTAATAATATCCCAGAATATCCATAACAGAACCCCTACATAGTGTGGCATGAAAAGTTTTCTCATTCAGCTAAAACACTATTCACAAGGGTTACAAAAAGTTGAAAATTTTGGGGTTATTACAGTCTCCCCTCCTTAAAAGGATTCCGTCCCGGAATCAAACAGAAAACAAATAGGGGTACTTTTCTAGCATTGTGCTCTCTAGTTCCCAAGTTGATTCTTCCACGTTCTGATTCTGCCATAGTACTCTGACTAGCTTGATCACTTTGTTCCGAAGCACCTGCTCCTTCTTATCTATAATCCTTACTGGCTTCTCCACGTAAGTTAGATCTGGCTGCATATCCACCTGCTCGTACTCCACTATGTGTCTGGCATCCCGATGATACCTCCTTAGCATTGACACATGGAACACATTATGAACTTATTGCAAATTAGGGGGTAGGGCTAGCTCGTAAGCTAACTTTCCAATCCGTCTTAATATCTCAAAAGGTCCAATGTATCTTGGGCTTAGTTTTCCTTTCTTTCCGAACCTCATTAATCCCTTCCAAGAGATACTTATAACATTACTAGGTCCCCTATTTCATACTCTTTATCCTTTCGTGTCAAATCAACATACTTATCATGTCCATCTTGGGCTACTACCAGCCGTCCTCTGATTAGATCTATCATATCCTTGGTCCTTTGGACTACTGCGGGTCCGAGCATCTTGCGCTCTACAACTTCATCCTAACATAAGGGAGATCGACATTGTCTTCCCTCAAGGATCTCATAAGGCGACATCTCGATAATGACATATGATTTATTGTCGTAAGATAACTCAATCCGCATTAAGTGATCATTCCAAATTCTTTCAAGTCTATTACACAGACTCTCATCATAGCTTCTAATCATTAGAACTTTTGCTTCTCAATACCCATTCTTTTCCAGTTCGTAATCGCTACTACCTTCCGTTCCTAATATTATACGGGTTATACTTTTGCTCGCTAGCGTTCTATAACCTTTTAATAACCACGTCAACCTTAGTATCACGATTGTGTTTCCATTCCGAATACTACCACAACTTTATTATTCCTTTTTTTTCAGCTGTTTCTATTTCCCAAAGTTTGATCAATCATATAGAAGTAAAGGAATTTGTTGAGAGATCACTATGATCATGAACACTTGTTATATCGCATAGTTAGTACAGAAGGTGGCCAGCCTTTAGTACTTGACAAGCAATTAAACAATAGCTGGTATCCTACTCGGCTTCTATCACACAGATAGATAGTCATTCGGCAATACCTCCCCTTCTGGAAGGGTTGTTCTTCTCAGCTTACATGAAATAAAAAGAAGAGAAAAGAACGAATTGAAGAGAATTGTATATATGAAAAAAATATACTGCCACAAAATATCTGGCTTGGAACCTACCTCTGAACTATAGAGGTTTGTCATAGGAGAACAAAACATATGTATTTATATCAACATCAAGTATTATCGCATCGCATTTTGCATGCTTAAATAATTTTTGCTAATCCGTCCATCATTCTATGGACCCATGCTCTTCCTCGAGCTTATACACAATCACCTTTGAAACTCCCTTGACATCGAAAATCGAATCTGGGTTTTCATTCCAGACATCACCGTTACTAAAATTCTATGCCCGCACTGCAACCTTCCTCGTATAGTAATACGACTCTCTATTGATAAGTAGAATAAATATACAATAGGTAGACACTCTACTTAATTAGTCTATCAATGATAACTTATACACTACCACGACCCGATTAGTGGTACTCAATCTCAACAACCATTCCAATATAACTCTCACGGTTGTAATCAGCTCATTACTCGCAGAATCATTGCTGCCTTACTATGGTCCACCACTGACCTACTGTAGTCATTTATTTTCCTTGAAGTCTTAATAGCTAACCATACGGAGTCCATACATATCATATCGAATTCTTCTAAGGAGGTAACATAATCACCATTCATGATTCATGAAGAACACTCTTGATCCTGACATACATACATGATATGAAGCAAATAAAATTGCAGAAGAGTTTCCATCAAAGCAACGATAGCAGGTTAATACCATTCTTAATCATATGCCTTAAATAGAAGACTTAACTCAAAGGTTCGTCTAGTCCTTTTTGAAAATGGTCCTGGCTTATCTCAAGATAGTATCTTCTGAGATAGATAGCCTGCTCATGGCGATTACACGAATTAAACCTTTACCAACTACTATTAGGGTTGGGTATTGCACAGTCATCAGAAGGAATGTCAATCTTCCAAACCATAATACAACCTTCACAGCTTTAACCATCATCACTGTATTCCTCTCGCACGAGCACCTATAATTATTCTCTTACATTTAAAGCGTCGGCCACCTCTTTGGCCTTTCCTGATAGTAAAATTTCCTTATAGTCAATTTCATTTTAACCACTTTCACAAATTTTCTACCCTATTTCCGATCACTGCTTGAGTGAAGATGTTTTCCATAAGTTATTGCCTCAGTCTTTAGAGGCTAATCACTGTCAAGACTGATTCTCAATCATACTTAGAACATCTTTTATCCTGGGCCCTAATTGTCCTGAACAATTTCGACCTTTACTGGTTCGATTCATACTTTCTCGTGGTTCAACACGTGCCCCACTTGGCATTATTATAATTACGTCATATTTCCTTTATCAACATTTCTATTCTTGAGAATTTTTGAATATTACCTTTCTCCTTGTAAAACCTCTAAGGTTATCCTTCAATCGTTCCTCCTGTATTCCCTAGATACAGGGCATATCAAAATACCATTTACTATTACTAGAACCATTGTCTATATACCTCTGAAAAATTTCTCCACTGATTCTTAAAGGTTGTTATTACCTTAATCCTTTCCAATTCATACTGTCAAAACTCATACTATCCCTATTAAGGGTGAAATGCCAACCTGTATGCATTCCCCTAGGATTCATTTTAAGTTACCAATGTTCTATCCTTAACTCCACCTTTAAAAGGTACCTGCATCCTTCCATGGATAAATCAAGTCATATATCCTTGATAGATTATCTTATTCATCATTCCCACCTCGATAGTCTATACCTAACTTCATAATAGCATCCTTATTCAAATTGAGGTCAATCCATATGGCCTCCAAAAGATAACAATGGTCATCCGCTTTTCTTTCCTGATTTGGTAATGATAACATGGATGTTCTGGAAGATATTGGTCATGTTCAACGTGAATTTCTTCTTAATAATTCCTTATTTACTTTTGTTGTTTATCTCAACAGTCACCTCAATGTTGGGATATCTTTCATACCTGGCGTCTCCCTTTCTGGGTATCAAGCCACCGGTCTTACACTTCACATTCTTGAAGGTCACTTCCTTCATCCAATTTTCCTACTTTCTTACTTTCTTGTCTCTTTAGTCTATCCGTGTCTTATTATTTATCCTTCGAACTATCTAAAGGTTTCCTTGAATCCTCCCAACTTAAAGGGGATAAAATGTACATAACTCGTATGCCTTCAACCCTCAACTTTAACTCATGGTGAATCACCCTCATACCAATGATTACATACTTTCCTATTTCTATTGCTACGAGTCTTTAGGGTTTCCTCATACCCAACTCCCTTATCATTTCTCAAACTCTATTGCCTTTATATCCCTTTCCACTTCAGTTCCTTTTTATTTTCCTTTCTCTTATCATTATTTCACAAACCAATCACAATATAAGCATTGATTTCAAACATCCCGTCATTCTGGATTCGTGTCCTCAGAACGAATCTTGACAAATTTTACAACTTAGATTCATAATTCATCATACTCGTCTGCCTTTGTTCTGGCTCTAAAGCTTTTACACTATCTCCTTATCTTTGGGAATTACTTTCCCGAAAACAATTGACTGAACTTAAATCAGTTTATTCTAACCTCTGGCTCTGTGCCTTTCTTGGTCTTTCACCAGCAGGTGGCCTCTCTCTTAGGAGGGTAAGTGACAAAAATAGTCTTTTGAGATTCGTCAATCATTTAGAATCTCAAATGATTCCTATATTTCCTTTAGCCAGACTCTTGCCTCGACTGGTCAACCTGTTCCTTGGAACTCTGAGAGCTTAGAGACTTACAGGTCCTAAAAGAATTTCCTATCGCATTGTTTCCTCAAGGTGGTGGTTGGGGATAATAGTCTAAGTTCTGTCTAGACAGGTCCATGAATTGCCGTATAGGAGTACCGTCTCGGGTCTCCTTTCCTTACTCGCCTTTCTGTTTCCTTAGTATGAAATGTTTCATCCTACTCCCCATAATTGGGGTCATCTTTTAATTTAAAATCCTCATTTTCCACTCCATTATGTCATGGGTTCCTTCTATCTTGATGGCGACCTCCCTGACTATCACGTTCAGGGTTTGCTCTAAATCTTATTCCTCAAACTATGGCTCTCATCTAAGTTCTCATCCTTACGCTCTTGAAATTTCGGAACCCAAATTCTATAGGAATACCTCATTATTCCCTTATCATCTTTCTCGGTATTAATCTCATATTTATTTGTTGGCTCTCTGCCTTCATTCATCACCTTTTTCTGGCATAATATGCTCTTTTCCAATAATTCGGTCTCTATTGCAATCTCAAACAGCTTTTCGGTACCGGCTCCGGTTACCTTCACTACTATTTCCATTCTCTCAAAATCTCTTATCAATTCTCCCAAAGACATTATCATCTTGAGTCTCTCCTTTTTACTAAGGGCATCAGCCACCAAATTGGCTTTCCCCGAATGATACAGAATCTCCCAATCATAATTCTTGATTAGCTCTAACCGCCTCCTCGGGCGTATGTTGAGCTTTCTCTACGGGAAAATGTACTAGAGTACTTATGGCTTAGGTAAATCTCGCACTTCTCTCCATACAAGTAGTGCCTCCAATCTTTAGGGCAAAACTATTGCCACGAGCCCAAGCTCATGGGTGGGGATATCGAATTTTAAATTCCCTTAATTGTCTTGACGCAGACGCGATTATCTTGCTGTGCTATATAAGAAGCACCCTAATTCCTTATGCGAAGCGTCACTTACAAATCACAAACTCTCCTTTTTCCCTCCGGCAACGCCAACATAGGGGCCGTCACCAACCTTTGCTTCAGTTCTTAAAAGCTGTTCTCGCATTTCTCTGCCTATTCGAACTTCTCAGTCTTATGAGTCAGCCGCGTTAAAGGGGCTACTATCTTTACAAACTTGAACGAACCTCTGGTAGTGACCGACCAATCCTACCTCTGGTAGTCGACCTAACCATGGTCATCAATTCATCAGTGGTCCTTTATTCATTCTTGTCAGGATCCTCCATGGGATCCTTCTCAGCAACTATCCCTTCTAGGACAACATCCTCAACTGCTACATTCTCAATATCAACATCATCCGGTCCTGCATTAGGAAACTCTATCGGATCCACAATCCGATCTCCAATTAGTAATAAACATCATCGCGCTGTTGCTCCTCAACCTCAGGGTTCGGAGTCCCGCTACCATCTACGATAACGAACTACGCTTCTATCACGATATTTATAAGGGTTCCCATAAGGGTTTTAACTGTCAAGGCTACGTTAAGTAGCCCGACTATGAACTTGGCAAGAGTTCTTATTATCTTAGTTAACTTATTATCTTAACGTCCCATCATCTCTGAGGTTTATAACGCTTAGCTCTGATACCATTTCTGTAACACCCCCAGATCCGGGGTCGGGGATCCGGGTCGTCACGGTCTTTCTTTCCACAATATCACTTCACTTAATTAATAATAATAACCTTATATTGTGACCCCACACTAACACACACCACAACCCGTTATAGTCTCAGAGATGAAATTTAAATAAGTACAAGTCTTTGAATCCACAATTTAAAAGTTATTACAACCCAAAATGATTACTTGATAAATTTACAGTTAATTGCCATTATCTGCCACAAGTTATAATTATACATAATTTGATTCTCAAAATAGAATGCCTGATCTACCAATGGATCTACCTCTGCAGCTATAGCAGCCACAACATCATCGGGAAGACACGGGACGCTTCCCACGCGCTTGCGCTGGGTCTGCTGGAGTCTGGCCATCTTTCCTAACTGTTGTTGTGTGATGAAGAAATAAAGCAAGAGTGAGCCTTACAGCTCGCAAGATAATATATAGTGATAACAATAATACAAGTATCTAAATGGATACTTACTAGAATTCTTTATCAAGAGTAAGGGAATTACTTACTGGATATAAGTTTTAAAAGAAGATGAAGTTACCAATTACTTCACTATACTTATACCATTTTTTTTAGAAATCTACTTGAACTACTACTGTTCAAAGTATAATAAGATTCACGAGGTCATCCCATAGATGAGACCACAAATAAAACTTGAAAATATTTTATCTTTGAAATATTTTTAAAAGAAATGAAGTTACGAGATACTTCATTCAATGGATACACCAATAAAAATGTTTGACCCTGTCAATGCTTCGGCAACCACCCATTAGTAGCCTTTCGATCGAAATGCTACGGGTAGTGTTGCAGAATTATCCAAATGGATGATGAACTCATTACGGGAGTTTGCCGCGCCAGGAAGACCACTTACGATGATCAGTCATAGTAGTACAACCCCACCATTTTCTACATGTAGAGGAGAACCTGTCGGATTTACTTGTCAACCGAACACTGAACTCCTAAGGAATGGACCGCCTTAGCGGAACTTCCAGGCCATTTGGGCCAATATAATAAGGCTGGGCCGGCGCCACTCGACCACTTACGCCACTCCTAGTTCAGATGAAATCCATGACTCTGAAACGTAAAGCTCGTTCCCCCTTTCCCCAAGTAGAACTTGTTGATACGGCTCCACCAAGAAGTCGTATCTAGTTGGAAAGGAAAACTCACCGATATTTCCCAGGAGATGCCTGTTAATGGATTAACTTGTTCCAAGAATTTTACTTCCCGAGTGTTGGGTAAGTAATCAATTCATTTAACAAAACAGCAACCTTGTTGCGAATATAAAACACACCACAGAGCCGGATCCCTCAGGTTTTGAGCGAGTATTTAAATCCCCTTAAAAGGAAGATCTTAAATATAAAAATGAGTTTTGGGATCCGCTCTATCTTTTAAAAAATCATTTTGAAGACTCGAAAACACTTTATAGAGTGTTTGGAGTAAAGCTGATTTAATGAAGTAAATCAGTCCCCAGAATATTTAGAAAATGACTGAATATTATTATTTAAATAATATTCCCATAAAGAATAATCTTTATAAAAATAATTGAAGTAAAAGTATTAAAACTTATACTTGAAACGAGTATTAAATAACCAAAGATATACTTATATGAAAGTACTATATTTATTTGAATAATCGAAAATAAGTTTGATTATTTACACCTTATTCTTTAATAAAATAAAGAACAAATCTCAGCAAATAATCAGAGTCATAGATCCTCAAATGAATATTCAAAAATATTCATTAAACAATATAAACTGAGTCATAAGCCCTCGAATTAATATTCAAATAATATTCAGATAATAAAATAAAAGGAGTCATAAGTCCTCGAATGAATATTCAAAATAATATTCATTTAATAAAATAAAAGGAGTCATAAGTCCTAGAATGAATATTCAAAATAATATTCATTTAATATAAAATAAAAGGAGTCATAAGTCCTCGAATGAATATTCAAAATAATATTCATTTAATATAAAGGAGTCATACGCCTTCGAATAATATTCGAAATAATATTCAATAATAAAATAAAGTTAAAGTTATCGAATAAACCTTATTCGATTAATAGTTTTGAAAACTATGACCATATATATATATATATAAGTATAAATATATATATATTTATTTATATCCATATATACAAAATCTACTCGGGATCCTCGACTCCCGGTTTTAGAAAATATTTTCACCTTTGGGTCCCTGTACTAAGGGTATATGCAAATTACCGCTATCCTCTAGCATAGGTATTATCAACTGAATCAACAGATATATATATGGAAAGAATGTGAAACAGGCATGCATATATATATATACCATAGCAGCATGCTTCAATATATAACAACATTTGCTAATTAACCAACATGCATCTATCGCAAGATAATGCAAATACATATATTCATCACCACAACAGTTATAACGGGTAGAAAACTTGCCTGAGCGACTTGGGGTGATAAAAGGCTCGGGACGAGCTGGTAACCTATAAACAACAAGTAAGTTGGAATTAAACCAAAGTCACTTGTAAATCTATACTTTAACTAACTTAGACTCTAACGCTTGTTTTGCGCTTACTGATTTGCTTAAGTCACCCGGGTACCCTCGGCTCCACCATTTTTAATAATTTAACCTTTACGAGTTTTAAGGCGATTCCTTCGCGAGTGTCTTACCAACTGCCTAACACACTTACCATAAATGTTTCATACATTAATTAACCCTTTTCGGTCTTTAACCTATGTTTCAAAGTAAGGCGAGGGGAAAAGTTTCGTTCGCGAAACGCCGTTACTTGAAACGGTCGTTTCTCCTAAACCGTGCATCGGAATCGAACAAACTACATATCAAAACGAAGCTCGTAACATGAGCTATCTAAACATGGCAGTGGTCATAATATAGCAGGGGGTTCTCCGGTCCTAATGTTATGCACAAAAACAGTCTAAAGAAAATCGGACGTTACGACGGCTATGTTTACGCGATTTCCCAATTTAAAACCATTCAAAACCAACCCAATTCAACCTCAAATCCAACATACAACCAACATCCATCCTTATCACATCATAACAACCCCAACCAATTCAATTTTAACATTCATACTTATGCCTAAACTTAACTTTAATCATACTTAAGTTCTTTTAATCAAAACAACAACATTTACCATTCCATTTCACTACCATTTCAAATCCCAAACTCTAAATCACAACATCAAGCTACAAAATCACCCTAATAATCAAAATCATCTTATAATACATAGGAATCTAGGGTTTGGAGATGATATACCTTCCTTGAAGTGGTGGGAGGAGCTAGGAAGCCTTAAGAAGCTTTGAGAAGTCTTAGGAATGCTTGGATCTTCAAGGAAAACAAGAAAAACTTCAAGTTAAAAACTTGAAAACACTATTCATAGTCTTCTTCTTTGATTAAATGAAGAATATGGAGAAGGAATTGATGGCTTAAACTCATGATATAGCCCTAACTAAGCATGAAGATGATTAGGGAATTAACTCACCAATTTAGGAAGCTTGGATCTTTGATTTTTGAATTTCCTTGCCTTTTGAATAGTAAAAAGCCGAGAGCTCTTCAAGAACAAGCCTTGGTTCTTTTTGATTTTTGATGAAGAATGAATTTACTTGGCTTGGTTGCTTTGTTTTTGTGTTTTATTTAGTCAATTACCTTGTTGCCCTTGAATTTGTGTGGTTCTCATTCAACCACACCTCCTTCCTTCCCATGTCATGCTTGTGTCATCCTCATGATGTCATCCTCCCCTCCTTGTCCTCTTTCTATTGGTTGGATGACATCATCCCCACTAATCCCTTTGATTAACTTCCTAATCGTTTGCCTAATGACCGCTGATCTGTTATACGGTTCGCTTAACTTTCGTTCTCGTTTATCATTTGAAGGATCATACCTGGGATCTTATTACTTAGGTTCCCTTAACCTTTCTCAATACATTATATTTCTTTTTATGATCCTCTATCATAATCCTTTAATTTAAATCCTTTTTATCCTGTTACCTTATACTCAATTCTCTCCGTATCTAGTGGATTTCCGGGAAAATCCAAGTGTTCGGGAATTGGATTCTGACGATCTTTACATACACTTATATACCACATAGAGTACTAATAATATCCCAGAATATCCATAACAGAACCCCTACATAGTGTGGCATGAAAAGTTTTCTCATTCAGCTAAAACACTATTCACAAGGGTTACAAAAAGTTGAAAATTTTGGGGTTATTACACCCTTCTAGTTTGTACTTTAGATGTAGCATCACCAATGATCAGTTCAAAAGGGTGATTCTTGGTCCATTTCCTTTGAGTGGTAGATTATCCCTGGATGAGGTTGCCTCAGTATTGTCATGATGTGAGATAGAATGTTGATTTGTTGAAACTCCCCCTGAGTTGCTGATCCTTTGAAAGGAATTGGGAGTTCTATCAATTGATGAGGTGAATTGATTATCCGTTGACAGACTGTGATCAACGGATGCTTCGTTATGAACTTCAACGGATGATGCACTTTGTCTTTCAACGGATGCTGCATTGCTTCTTTCAACGGAAGCTGAATTATGACTTTCAACGGATGCAGCATTCTGTGCATTATCCAAAGGCAAACTATGGTTTCTTCTTGAGATGCCTTCTTCATCATTCTCATCTTCACTATCATCACAATATATCTCAATATTGTCAAATTTGAGTCCTTCATGATGTCCCTCATCTGTTAGTCCATCAATCTTTTTATCATCAAACACAACATGTACAGATTCCATGACAATGTTGGTTCTTAGATTGTAGACCCTATATGATTTTCCAGCAGAATAACCAACAAATATTCCTTCATCAGCCTTTGCATCAAACTTTCCTTTGTGATCAGATTGATTCCTTAAGATGTAACATTTGCAACCAAAGACATGTAGAAAGTTTAAAGTTGGTTTTCTTCTCTTGAATAATTGATAGGGAGTCATGCATTTTGCTTGATTGATTAGAGAAATATTCTGAGTGTAACATGCACAATTAACAGCCTCAGCCCAAAAATAAGTTGGGAGTTTTGACTCCTCAAGCATTGTCCTTGCAGCTTCAATTAGTGATCTGTTCTTCCTTTCCACCACACCATTTTGTTGTGGAGTTCTTGGAGCTGAGAACTCATGCATGATCCCATTTTCTTCACAGAACCTCTTCATGGTTGAATTCTTGAACTCAGTTCCATTGTCACTCCTAATATTCCTTACTTTGAAATCAGGATGATTGTTGACTTGCTTGATATGATTGATGATGATTTCACTAGCTTCATCCTTTGATCCAAGAAAATAAACCCATGAAAACTTTGAGAAATCATCTACAATCACTAGGCAGTATCTTTTCCTTGAAATTGACAATACATTGACTGGTCCAAAAAGATCCATGTGTAGAAGTTGCAGTGGTTCATCAATTGCAGATTCAACCTTCTTACTGAATGATACTTTCTTTTGCTTTCCTTTCTGACAAGCATCACACAGTCCATCCCTTGTGAATTCCACTAGAGGCATTCCTCTAACTAAGTCCTTTTTGACTAGATCATTCATTGTCTTGAAATTCAAATGGGACAGCTTCTTGTGCCATAGCCAACTTTCAACTGGACTTGCTTTGCTGAGAAGACAAGTAATGGATTCTGCATCTGTAGAGTTGAAATCAGCTAAGTACACATTCCCTTTTCTAACTCCAGTTAGAACCACTTTATTGTCCTTTTTACTTGTGACAATACAGGCTTCAGAATTAAAGGAAACAGTATTCCCTCTGTCACATAGTTGACTGATGCTCAATAAATTGTGTTTGAGACCATCAACCATTGCAACTTCATCAATGATGACATTTTCTTTTGAAATCAAGCCATATCCCATAGTGAATCCTTTGCCGTCATCTTCAAAGGTTATGCTAGGGCCAGCTCTCTCCTTAAACTCTGTGAGCAGGGTGAAATCTCCTGTCATGTGTCTTGAACAACCACTGTCCAAGTACCATAGATTCCTTCTTTGTCCCTGCACACAACAAAATCAATCAAGTTAATTTTGGTACCCAAATTTCCTTGGGTCCAGCCTTGTTAGTCTTTTTCCTAGACTTCATTCCTCCTGCATCTTTTGACTTAGGTAACTTTAGGTCATCCTTGGTCTCAGATGTGGTTGGTTGAAGTGTAGGGTTAGTCACAGAATCATTTAACACATTTGATTGAATTTGATAAGGTATAGGTTGTGCAAACATGTTATTCCACATAGGCATATTGTATGGCATTTGAGGCATACTAAATGCAGTAAAGTAAGGATTGTTAATGTATGGCATGTTTGCAAAATGTGCATGGGGATTCTGGTGAGACATAACAGGCATAGCATGCAGAGGTGACATAGACATGTTAGGCATGGAGGATTTTGAAGGCATGGGAGTATTTTTAACAGATTTGCAATTATCAGATAGGTGATTAACACTTTTACAATGTACACAGCTTTTTCTAGGAGCATACCTATCAGGTGTGTAATTGTTATGTTTATTAATCCCTACCTTCCCATTTCTTTTAGATTTTCTTTTAGTTTCCTTCTTATCCTCAACCAACTTAAGCCTATTTTTCAACTGATCTAAAGTCATGTGTCCTATATTCACCTTACTGACATCTCTGGATGTGCTAGCTCCTTCTTTGACAAAGTTCTTGAGAGTTGAATCATTCTTTTTATTTTTAGAAGAACTTGCCTGTTTTAATTGATGAGCCTTCAACGGATGCTCCTTTTCTTCCTTCAACGGATAACTTTCATCATCCGTTGATTCCACATCCGTTGACAATCCATCAATTAATTCTAACTTCTTTTTGTTTTTCTTCCAGGCATCCTCACAGAATGATTCAATTCCCTGAACCTTGGCAATTTGAACACCAACATCCCTAGATGTTTTCCAGGCCTTGATTACCTCTTGCTCACTTTCTAACTGTTTAGAAAGAATTTCTACTTTCTTAACAGCTTCTTCTAGTTCACTCTCAATAGTCAAGCATTTAAGTTTAATCTTTTCAAGCTCAATTACCTGACTCTCTAACACAGCATTCCTATCACTTAAAAACATATTATTTTCTTTGATCCTAGTGTTTTCTTTAGCTAGTGATTTAAGAGAAACACGCAAATGATATAATTCATTGGACATATCATTTATGGCTTCATTGCATTCATGTTTAGAAAGCTGAGAGAGATCAGTAGTAATTACCTGGTTGCTTGATGAACTAGTTTCATTTTCATCAGAATTAGCCATCAGGGCTAGGTTGACATATTCCACATCATCATCTTCATTTACCCCATCTGCTGCCCAATCATCTTGAGTGAGAAAAGCTCTTTCCTTTTGTTTGAGCAAATCAAAATACTTCCTTTTGTAATCAACTTGCTCAAATTTCTTTTTCTCAGAATTTGGCTTCCTACACTCACTTGCAAAGTGTCCACTAATGCCACAGTTGTAACATTTGAACTTTGATTTGTCCACCATGTTTTTGTTTGGCTTAGTGAACTTTGTGTTTTTCCTGAACTTCATCTTTGTAAACCTCCTGGACAGAAAGGCCAGATGTTCATCAATATCATCAGATTCATCCTGACTGGAATTGTCTTCATCCTCAGCAACTTGCTCTTTACCCTTGCTTGATTCTGATTTGCTTGTGCCAATTTTGAGACTTGGCATTGTCTTCTCCTCATTCCTGGCTTCAACTTTTTCACTGTCAGCTACAAGTGCAACTGATCCTCCTTTTCTCTTTCCCTTTTCCAACAGCTCATCTTGCTCCATCTCAAGTTCATAAGTCTTCAAAATTCCATATAATCTTTCAAGTGTGAAGTCCTTATAATCTTGAGAATTTCTTAGAGAAAGAGTCATAGGCTTCCATTCCTTTGGTAGAGACCTTAGAAATTTTAAATTGGAGTCCTTGACTTGGTACACTCTCCCATACAGCTTTAATCCATTCAATAGTTTCTGAAATCTGTTGAATGTATCATTCAATGATTCTCCTTCTTCAAAATGAAAATATTCATATTGTTGAATGAGAAGCTGTATTTTGTTTTCTCTAACTTGCTCAGTGCCTTCACAGATAAGCTGCACAGTATCCCAAATTTCCTTAGCAGTTTGGCTATTGATGACATTGTCAAACATATCTTTATCCAGGCCATTAAACAAAATGTTCATGGCTTTCTTGTCCTTGTGGACCTCTTCAATATCTTCAACAGTCCATTCTGCCTTTGGCTTGGGAATAGACTGTCCAACAGCAACTGTAGCAGTAGCAGCTGTGGCCACCTTGTGTGGGATGTGAGGACCATTCTCAATGCAGTTGATGTAGCTTTCATCTTGAGAGAGAAGATGTAAATGCATCTTCACCTTCCAGTGATGATAGTTATCTCTTTCCAGGATTGGAATCTTTACACCAATATCCTTCTTACTCATGATGTTAGCAGAATAGATCTTTAAACTCTTTGTATGTTAAGAGCTTGCTCTGATACCAATTGTTATTCCCAGTGGACTAACAATGAGATTTATAGAAGGGGGGTTGAATGTAAATCTCAAAACTTTTTCAAGTTTTGAGCAGTTTGTAAGGCTAAGTGTTTGAGTGATCAAATGTGTGTGAATTGCTTGGAGCTGATGCAGACAGATATATATTCAAACACAAATGAAATGAACACAAAGAACTTAAAAACTTTTCTGGTGGATTTGTTGTTCCACCAGAGATGTGTTATTTCAGAAAATCTGTGATTCAAAACTAAATCACAGCTGCTTCCTAGTACAAACTAGATGATTTTCTCTCTTGATATTTCTAAACAACTCAGAGAAAATTCACATCTAATTACTAGCTACTACTTGGTTTATATAACACCAAGTTTACAAGTGAAGACAAAGATAAAGTACAATATGACAATAGTTCTCCACTTGTTTCTGTTCCATTTTTATCCAATGTAATATGGAATTATCTGTTGACTTTCCATTTTGAACCAGACTAAAAACGGCTGCTTGTTCTGCTGTTCTTGAAATAGGCTACCACATCTCTGTCAATCCATGTGCCTCTGTCAGCTTTGTTAACTGTCACTATCAACTGCTATGAGACTGAGCATCCGTTGAAGCTTTCATCCGTTGATGGCTTTATCCGTTGATGCTCTAGCAGTTGAAGCTTTATCCGTTGATGGATATTATCCGTTGAAGCGTTAGAGACATCCGTTGAAGCTTAGTTTCTTATCCATTGAAGGTCTTCAATATCTATTGACACTTCTTCACTTATACAAAATTACAAGGCATGAAATATTTACAATTAGCCCTCCTATTTGTACATCCATTAGTAGTCAACATGACTGATTATCTCCTAACAACATCTAAGAATTACAGCTTGAAACCAGAGAGTGAGATGTGCTACAATACCAAACTTATTGCTAAGTAAGGCTACTCCTTCAACGGATAGCCAAGATGGTCTTATCCGTTGAGGCTACAAATACTAGATTTCTATTTAAGTGTTTTGCTTAACTTATCATCAAACTAATACACATATTCCTAACAATAGGCATTTGTACCTTGATATTTTGGGTTTCAAGAATGGTCTAGAAACTCAACTTGATTTGATCAAATGATCTTTGAACAACTTTTATTCTCAGTTTGTTAAGAATAAAAGGAATGAGATAGACAGAACACTCACCGAGTTGTTAAGCATGTTTAGAACTGCTAAAAATAACACGGTAAAGGCATAAATTACGTCCATATTGATGATGTACACATGGAATGCAAATGGGAAGGGAAAGTGGACAGGCAAGGTGAAGATTTGATCTTATTCGGTGCCAAACCAAAGTTCAATCCCAAAGGGCTTTTGAAGCCTAATAGTGGTATTGCTAAAGGAGATAATTGTCATTTCTGTGGAAATAACTGGATGAATGGAAGTTAAATTGTCAAGCTTATTTGGAAGATCTAAAGAAGAAGACTAGCAATGGTCAAGCTTCAGGTATAGGGTTAGAATTGGAGCAAAAGTTGTTGCTCTAGTTGAAGGAACTCGATACCTAATTTTTCCCATAAGGCGAGATTGAGAACTTGATAAATTGTTATTACGTGCCTGCCTTTAGCGGATATATTAAGTCAATTTCTTGTCAGGACAAGAAAGGTTTTCATTTTAATTAAATAAACAATAGTTGTTTATTATATTTCAATGATAAGACTTATAATGTTGCACAATTAGTTAACAATTTATATGTTCTAAGTTGACTCAAATCAAACATTACCTCTAGCATTGTCGTTAAGCCATATTAATGAGAAACGTAATTCTGAGTTACATATAGATGAATACTTGGATAAGTTTGATTTTGAATCATACAGAAGATGCGAACTTTGTCTCATTGGCAAAATGACTAAAGCTTTTTTTACCTGATCAGGTGAAAGGGCCACCGAACGATTATGACTTATACATAATGATGTATGTGGTCGAATGTGTATGATGACAAGGGGGGATTATACTACTTCATAACATTTACTGATAGTAGATATGAAAATGTGGTTCTTATGAAGAACAAATCTGATTCTTTTGAAATGTTCAAAGAATATAAGGCCGAAGTAGAAAAGAAAACAAGGGAAAAGTATAAAAGTTTTATGATCAGATCGTGGAGGAGAATACTTAAACCTCAATTTCAAGAGTTTTTTTGAAGGAGTGTGATATTGTATCATCACTTACTCCTTCTGGAACACCTCAATGGAATAGAGAATCTGAAAGGAGAAATCGTACCTTGTTGGACATAGTGCGATCGATGATGAGTCAAGCGGATCTTCCATTCAGTTTCTGGGGTTATGCTCTAGAAACGGCTGCATATACACTTAACCAAATTCCGACTAAAGCGGTTCAAAATACTCCGTATGAGATATAGAGTGATGAATGTCATAGCATGTCATTTATGAAAATTTGGGGATGTGAAGCGTTTGTAAAACGTTTAGCCTCTGACAAGCTTGGACCAAAATTAGATAGATGCTATTTTGTGGGATATCCAAGTGAGACTAGGGTATAATGTTATAATCCTTTCGAGAACAAAGTGTTTGTTGGTCGGGCCACTGTATTTTTTGAGGGAGAACTACTTTCTAAGAAAATCAGTGGGAGGATAATACATCTCGATGAAGATCAAAAACCACATGATAACATTGAACCAGAGTTGGAATAAGATCAGGATGTACATCAAAATGTTGAAAGTAATCATGTTCAGGAAACACAGGTTATTCGTAGATCTAGTAGGATTCACCATGAGTCCGGGAGAAATTATGGATTTCTTTTGACTCGAAATGGTGATGTGATGCTTACGGATAATGATAAAGCCTCTCACCTACCAAGATGCTATGAATCGCCCAGACTCCGAGAGATGGCCGAAGGCCATGAAATCTGAGATGGAATCCATATATCAAAATAAAGTATTGACTTTAGTTGATTCACTTGAAGGGGTAAAACCTATAGGGTGCAAGTGGGTTTTCAAGAAGAAAACTCACATGGATGGTAAAGTACAGACCTATAAGGTACGACTAGTGGCAAAAAGTTTCAAACAAATTCATGGTATAGACTATGATGAGACTTTTTCACCAGTTGCTATGGTCAAGTCCATCAGGAAATAGTTGCTTACTTTGACTATGAGATTTGGCAAATGGATGTCAAAACTGCTTTCTTATATGGGAGCCTTGAAGAGGATGTATATATGATACAACCTGAGGGTTTTATCATACAAAGTTTGCTAAGATAGTTTGTAAGTTGCTTTTATCTATTTATATATTGAAGCAAGCCTCAAGGAGAATGAATATACAATTTGATAAAATGGTCAAAGAGTTTGGCTTTATTCAAAACGAAGATGAACCATGTATTTGCAAGAAGGTTAGTAGGAGCCTTGTGGCATTTCTAGTATTATATGTAGATGACATATAACAGATATGGAATGACATACCTTCTCTTTAGGCTGTTAAGACTTGGTTGAGAAATAATTTCTCGATGAAAGACTTAGGCGGTGCCACCTATATATTAGGGATCAAGATCTATAGAGATAGATTGAAGAGATTAATCGACCTAGTCGGAGTACATACACTGATAAAGTATTACATCATTTTATGATGCAAGAGATAAAGAAAGGATATGTTTCGATGTCTCATGGGATAGTGATCTCAAAAGATAATTGCCCCCTAAATTATTAGATGATAAGGGCTGTTTGAGAAAGTTCCAGATGCATCGGCAATTGGATCTATAATGTGTATAATGATATGTATTTATTCTGATGTTTCGTACGCTTAGAGCATGACGATCATATACCAGTCTAATCCAGGTGAGGATCACTGGATAGTTTTCAAGAATATTCTTAAGTACTTAAAGAGGACTAAAGATTTATTTTTGGTGTATGGAGAAGATAGGGAACTGGTTATAAAGGGTTACACTGATACTAGTTTCTGAACCTAATTTTTGGACAAACAAGGATGATTACGAGTTTATGTCTGTTTTTTGTTTTGTCTAAATATAATTGATGTTATATATGAAAGGAATATGTCCTAAGTCCAATCATGTATTAGGATTTAGGAATAACTTTTATGGAATCTCTTTTGATTTCATCGATATTAATAAAGACTTGTTTTGTTTTTATTACGGGCTTTATCTATTTAAGTGTTTAAATAAGATATACCATAGTTTAGAGTAAAGCTTTTTATGGATTATGATGAGATCATAATAGTGAGACCTAAAAAGATGATAACTCTAAACTTAAATAGTTCCTGGTCATAGGATTACTAACAGGTAATTAATAATCCGCAAAGATCGGTACATACTATGCTTGCTTCATTATGAAGGATGTCTGTTCTCATAGACATTTGTGTGGTGACACTATAGCTAGTATGTAGGTGCTTATTATGGAATAAGTTCACTGAACATGTCTCGCCCAGCTGAACAACTGATGGAGTTCACTCACGTGTCAGCAGTTGTTCTCTTAGTGATAGTTGTACAAGTATCCTTAGACTTGAGGTCATCATAGTCATCTTGTGTACACTGAACTATGCTTTGGTTTAGTTCTTAGTCTCCAGGGACAATTATTAGGGCTCTTCTGGGTATAGGAATTTGTACACGAAGATAGTGTATGATCAATAAAGGATCTACCCCTTCCAGTGAAGGAAGCGAATGTTCAAGGCTGATCCACTTATGTTAGTTCAGGAATCTCTGGCCAGAGTGAATGAAATTAGAAAGGAGTTTCTAATTTGCATAGAACTACGCATAGTGAATGGTAAGCAAGTGATTAAATTAGATAGGCTTGACACGAGATCCATGCCTTGTATTTAATCGGGACATTGTAGGGTAGAAGGAGTTTATTGTATGGTAACTATTCACTGACAGGTTCTTGGTATTCTAAGCAGTGAATTCATATTATCCGGATAGTCGCGATATGTTGAGAAGCATCACTCACGATGTAGAATAAATGTGATTAATTAATTAATCATATTTAATAAATTAGAGAATTTATATAAATAATGATAAAATAGTTTTATTATTATTTATTTCTACTACCGGCTTAATATTGAACCTACAGGGTCACACCATAAAAAGAGAATGATTTATTGGTGGAGGAATTAATTAATAATGGTTAATAATTATTTATTTGTGAAATAAATAATTAATTGGCAAATTTAATAATCGATTAAATGAGATTTAATTGATTATAAATTAATTAAGAAGAGTTCTTAATATTATTAATTAAGGATTTAATTTTTGGAAATTAAATCAAGAGAGAGAATTATTACTAAAGTGTTTAGAAAAAGGATTAATAATTAAAAGGTGTTTTAATTATTAATGAGAATAATAAATGGGATAATAATAATAATATTTATGGGAAAATTTCAGCTGAAAATTTTGCCTATAAATACACTATTATAGACCCTATTTTTATTCGAATCCCAGAAACCCAAAAGTTTCATAAAACCAAATTCTCTCCACCTCCTCCTCCTCCTAAAAGTCGTTTTCTTGGTGGATACCGGTGGAGTGCTTCACACTTGAGGAGCAACTGCTAAGGATCTCTGATCGTTGTCTCCGATTAATATTTAAAAGGTTAGATTCGATCTCTCGAATTTTTATTCACGATTTATATGCTTTTATTTGGATTTTATGTGTGTAAAAGTGTTTTTCCATGCCCCGCTGCGTTTAAAAATCCAACAATCTAGAATAGTTCACAGCAAGAACATTGATGATTATATGGAAGCCGAATATATTGATATTTTTTTAAACAACCATGGAGACTGTTTAGGCATGTCCTTAGGCAATATCGCCTTATTAATGAGATTAATGATTAATGAGATATAAATATACAGTGCATATTATGATAGTGTTGCAGACCCACTGACTAAGGCCTTGTCACAGCAGAAGTACGATGGTCATACTATTTGCATGAGTATTAGATACATGGGTGATTGACTCTAGTGCAAGTTGGAGATTGTTAGTGTTTGTGCCCTAGAGACAACACTATGATGTTTTAGTTTAAGACATTAGGATTATTAATGTTTATGTTCCATCGATTATTCCCTTTATAATTTATTAATTCTTAATTTACTGTGATATAAATGTTAGATTGATAAATGTCCTTGGAATATGATATGCTATTCTATATCTCTAAGTCCGTGACTTAGAAATGAGATTATGAGAATAGTATCAATATTCCTAAAGGTCCCTAGTCGTGTATTATTATTAAAAGACAATAATAATGCATTAAGACTGGTGTACTTGTTGACTGATGATTACATCTCATTGATCATCGGTATGATGATACTAAAGTCAAAACACAGGCAGATGTATATGTACATGGTGATGTACCGACCCAATGTGAGATTCTACATGTCTGTTGTATCACAAGTAATTCTCACAGTGATAATGATGTAATGGTCCCTAGACCTGAAGTCATTATATTTCTATACGAGAATTAATATACATTGATTCCATTAAAAGTTATCCTTGACCGGATAATGATAAAAGTGGATATTGGGTATATTATGAATCGTATGAGAAATATGAATGATCTAGATGGGATTTAACCCTCCTATTTTAGGAGTGATATTATTGGCCTCTTGTGTGAGTTAGACTATGAAATGCGTGGTCACGCTCAAATATTGATTTGATATGATAGTCTACTCATTGATCAAGAAAACCTGGATTAAACTATGATGAGGATGACACATTATATGCCTCTAGTTTAATCTATAATATTTGGTTAAAGGGATTATATTACATTGTACATTATTCACAAAAGGTTTAATCGATCATAGATTCAATTATTATTACTTGGGTAGCAATGATGTATTACTAGATACCGCTCATTGTTTTTGATTTTAAATTAGATTTAAAATTCGTTGCCAATGTAATAATAACCTGTAGGGTCACACACTAAGAATGCTTAAAGGATTATTTAATTTAAATTGGATTTATATTTATTAAAGTAATTCAAATTATTTATGATATTAATTAAGTATGACTTAATTAATTAGATAAATATTGATATTCAAATTTACTAATATTAATTATGAAATTTATTTGTTAAATAATTAAGTGAGACTTAATTATAATACAAATAGGAATTTCGAATTAATAATAACTCCTAATTAGTTAAGAGTTATAATTCGTTTTTCTACTCTCTATATTAGATCTCTTGTGTGGCTGATTTTTTGGGCGTGCAAGACTTTTACTAAAACCCTAGCAACCAAGAGAGAAGATGGAGAGAGCAAGAAGAAACGGGTTTGTTCTAGTACACATCCAATCCTTGAGTTCAAGCATTCGTGTGGATACCGATAGAGCATAGATCGCGAGAGCGAGATGCGTGGTGATTGAACAAGCTTTGAATCTCCATTAGTCAACCATAGGTAAAGTTTCTTAAGGTAAACAATCTGATCTACAAATTAAATATATGTTTTTCACATGGATCCTGCGGTGGGTTTCGAAAATTCTGGATTTTTTATATTTTTAATTACTATTTCCGTTGTGTTTATGTGCTCGAAACCCAACAGGATCTGCACTGTATCATGGCTGATCAGCAGGATATAGGTGCGAACTTGTGTCCAGTTTGGTTCGTTTGATAATCGCCGATAGTGGCCTTCATTCTTTTCTCGCGAGGTTATATCTTTGTAGATATAACCAAATTACCGGTTCATTAACTTACTATAATACTGCTTATATATTGCGGACATGTTGAGCAACTTATGGCTCACCCCTTTCTTGTTGTTATTCACCTTATTGTTTTCAGTTAAGAAGGAAAATAAAACCTATCAGGACTCGAGTGGTAAAGAAATGAGTCAAGCCACGAGACCCTCTCATACCAAAGGTGTTGATCCTAATTTAGGAGGAAAACTTTGAGTTGCCTGAGCAGGTGTAGTGTAGATACTTAATGAGTGTGTTTGAATAAATGAGAAAAGTAGTTTATAACTTGTTAGATAATGGGTTGTAATAAAGAGAGTTTGTAAGATTTTAAATTTGGGTTTGTAATAAAGTAGATTGTGGTTCTTGTTTTCATACTTTAACCTAAAAAGATCCTGGTTAGTGTTAAAGAGGTTAGATATATATATATATATATATCTTTGTTTAATTATTGTACAGGTTGTACAGGTTTGGTGAATAGCTTGTAACCCCCAGACTTATACCCCGAGTCTGGAGGGCGTTACAGGATGTTCCAGACATATGACAGGTGATAAAACCCTGCTATCACAATTTGAGGAGAAGGTTGACCCTTTGGTGACCTTTGGAGACAACAACAAAGGATTCACTATGGGATATGGCAAGATTGTTTCTGAAAATGTTGTCATTGATGATGTAGCATTGGTAGCTGGTCTTGAAGTAAATCTTCTCAGTATCAACTAGTTTGCAGATAAAGGTTTTAAAGTTTTATTTGACAAAGAAAAATGTATTTTCATCAGCAAGAAAACCAATGAAGTTGCTCTAAAAGGATCAGGGAAAGGAAGCTTGTTTGTTGCAGAATTGGACTCAATAAATGAGGATGGTATTTGTTGCTTCTACACCAAGACATCTCTAGAGCAAAGCAACTTATGGCATAAGAAACTCTCACATCTGAACATCAAGGCAATCAACACCTTGGTCAAGAAAGAGTTAGTGAGAGACATGCCTAAATTAGAATTTGCTCAAATTGAAGTTTGTGAAGCCTGTCAGAAAGGAAAAATCAAAAGATCAAGTCACAAGTCAAAAACTGTGAATTCCATAAGTGCACCATTGCAACTTATTCATATGGACTTGTTTGGGCCATTAAATGTCTTGTCAATTTCAAGAAACAAATATGCACTTGTGATGGTGGATGATTTCTCAAGATACACTTGGGTAGAATTTATGCACTCTAAAGATGAAACTCCACACATCATAATTGAGCACATCAGGAAGATAGAAAAATAGGCTGAAGATCATAATTGTGTAAAGAGATTGAGAAGTGATAATGGAACAGAATTCAGGAATGCAACATTGAGTGAATTTTGTAAAAGCAAAGGCATTGTTCAAGAATTCTCAGAAGCTAGAACACCTCAACAAAATGGGGTAATTGAAAGAAAGAATAAAACATTGGTAGAAGCTGCTAGGACAATGTTGCAAGATGCCAAGTTTCCAACAAGTTTTTGGGAAGAAGCTGTTAACACTACATGTTATACTTAAAACAGATCTCTCATTAACAAAGTTCATGACAAATCACCTTACTCAATCATGTCTAAAAGAAAGCCTACTATAAAACGTCTTCATGTGTTTGGAAGCAAGTGTTACATTTTGGAAGACAACTCTTAATATGTGGGAAAATTTGACTCAAAGGTTTTTGAAGCAATTTTTCTGGGATATTCACTAGAGAGAACTGCCTACAAGGTTTATGTAATTGATCAAATGAAAATTATGGAGAGAACGGATGTGACTTTTGATGATGAAAAGTGTCCAGGCTTGGAATGTCTTGATGATAATGAAGTTGAAGCCCTTGCATTTGAAAACCTCAACATTAACAGTGATTCTGATGAAGAAGATGAAGTTAATGCTCAATAGATGATGAATGAAGAGATTACCGAACAAGCAAATTATGGAAATGGAAACTCATCTCAAACACCTGAATATGATAGCACAAACTCAGGGGGAGAAAGAGAAGAAGGATCTACAAGTCATGCCAATGATGAAGAAAATGATGAAGGCACAAGTCAACAAACTCACACAAGGAAGTGGGATAGAAGTCACACTAGAGAAGCAATTATCGGTGATCCAACTGCTGGTGTGAGAACTAGAAGTGCAACTATAAATGAGTGCCTACATGCATGCTTTCTATCTCAAGTAGAGCCTAAGAAAACTGAAGAAGCTCGAATGGATCCTGATTGGATATCTGCCATGCAGGAAGAACTGAATCATTTTGAAAGAAACAAAGTTTGGGAGTTAGTTCCTGCAACAAAGAACAAAAGTGTAATTGGAACAAAATGGGTGTCCAAGAACAAGATGGATGAAAATGGTATAGTTACCAGAAACAAGGCAAGGTTGGTTGCAAAAGGCTACTCACAGGAAGAAGGAATTGATTATGATGAAACTTTTGCTCCAGTTGCAAGACTTGAGGCAATAAGGATTTTTCTAGCATTTGCTGCACATTCAAATTTCAAAGTGTATCAAATGGATGTCAAGAGTTCCTTCCTAAATGGTGAGGTAGAAGAAGAAGTTTATGTGCAACAGCCACATGGCCTTGAAGATCCAGAATTTCCAGATTTTGTGTACAAGTTCCTCAAGGCTCTATATGGATTAAAGCATGCACCTAGAGCTTGGTATGATACATTGTCAGAATTCTTACTTAAATATGGTTTTACTAGAGGCACTATAGGCAAGACTCTATTCTACAAGAAGCATGGCGATGATATGATCCTAGTTCAGATTTATGTGGATGATATCATCTTTGGTTCTACAAATGAAAAGCTTTGTCAAAGATTCTTCAGGCTTATACAGATTGAATATAAAATGAGTAGGAAGGGGGAATTAAGTTACTTTCTTGGACTTCAAGTCAGTCAAAGAAATGATGGGATCTTCGTCAGCCAAACTAAGTATGTCAAAGATTTATTGAAAAAGTTTGGTATGGTTGATTGTTCACTTGCATTTACACCTATGTCTACAGCAACAAAGTTGGATGAAGATAAAAAGGGCAAAAGTGTAGATATTTCAAGATATAGAAGGATGATTGGATCATTGCTTTACTTAACTGCAAGTAGACCATACATCATGTTTGCTTCATATTTGCGTGCAAGATTTTAAGCCAATCCAAAAGAATCACATTTGATGGTTGTAAAGAAGATTTTCAGATACTTGAAGGGGACTCCAAACTTGGGATTATGGTATCCTAAGAGAACTAGTTTTGAAGCTGTTGGCTACACAGATGCAAATTTTGCTGGATGCAGGGTTGACAGAAAGAGTACTAGTGGAAGCTGTCAATTTCTTGGACAAAGACTTGTGTCCTGGTATAGCAAGAAACAACAATCCGTGTCAACTTCTACAACAGAGGCTGAATACATAGTTGCAGGAAGTTGTTGTGCTCAAGTGCTTTGGATTAGAAATCAGCTAATGAACTATGGCCTAGTGTTACATAAAATTCCAATTATGTGTGACAATACTAGTGCTAGATCTATAGTGGCTAATCCAGTTAATCATTCTAGAACAAAGCACATTGATGTAAGGTACCATTTTATTAGAGAACATGCTACAAATGGTACCATTGAGCTCATTTTTGTTCCAACAGAAAAAGAATTAGCTGATATTTTTACTAAACCTTTGGATGAAGAAACTTTCACTAGACTTGTAGGTGAAATTGGAATGCTCAATTCTTCAACCTAAGTCAAGAACTCAACTAATATTTTGCAGCAGATTAATTTCTAGTAAATCAAAATTAATTAGATTTAATTGGAAATTAACTGAAATATGAATTATAAATATTTCAAAAATCTCTGCATATTTATTTTTCAAAAACAAAAATTCAGCTCGAAATTTTTCACAATTCTAAGAAAACTGTCTAGTTGTTAATTTACATTCTTAATATGTAGAATTAACACAAGGTAGAATCAAAGTGATCAAAAGTATATAGAAAACTGAGTTCTCGATAAGTCTAATTGACTTATCGATAAGTCATTTTAATACTTCTCGAGTGAGTTCTCGATAAGTTAATTTACTGACTTCTCGAGTGACTTCTCGATAAGCTTTATTATGACTTATCGATAAAGTCATTGTAGAGTTCTCTAGTAGTGTTAACTCACCGAGTCCTCTAAAAGTATAACTTTTAGACTTATCAATAACTTAGAACTAAAATAATTTAATTTAATAAATTATTTTAGTAAAATACTATTGGAAAAATTATTCTGATTTTATTTTGAATTTATTCAAATAAAAAATTAGAAACAATTCAGTCCATTTTGGACAAACTGGGTATTTATTTGACACCTCGATAAGTCTATTTTTAGTTCTCTACAAGAATAAATAAAATGACTTATCGATATGTTTTTCACATCTCAAAATGACTTCTCGATAAGTATATTCCAAACATCTATTTTCGAGTTCTCAACAAGTCATTTGCTTTCACTATAAATACCCAGACATCTCGATACATATACTACTTACACCTTCGACAACTCAAGTGACCTAGCTTTTCAATCCAAAACCGATTTCTCTCTCATTTCAACTCCTTTCTCACTAATTTTTCTTACCCATTCACTCTCACTAAACAACAATGGCACTCAATATTGTTAGAGCTACTATCCCAGAGAAAGAAACCAATTACCTAGTTTTTACTGATGCTAACCAAGCCCCTGATAGTCTCATGGGGTTTGTGAAATTCTTTTATGAATCTTACATTGCAGGAGCTTTAACTGCTAACCCAGTCCTGTACTTGGATGTTCTGCATGAGTTCTGGATAATAGTTGTGGTGAGAACCGTTATGAATTATAACTCTGTATCTTTGGTGATAACTTGCACAATTGGAGGCCAACAGATAGAGTTCAATGAGCAAGATGTGAATGTAGCTTTGGGTCTTCCAACTGCAAATCTGGTGGAGATGCCAACACAAGATGAGCTTGTTGAGTTCATGGACTTCATCAACTATGGTGGAAGAATCAATCTGTGAAGCTTGAATAGAACAAACCTTAGGAAGGAATGGTCCTTTGTGTTTGATTCTATAGTAAGGGCCTTCACATGCAGGAAGACAGGGTATGACAATATTTCAAGTGTGGTGCAGAAGCTGGTGTTCTCAATAGCCCACAACAGATACTTGGATGTTGGTCTATTGATCTTGGAAGAACTTGCAACCAGGATAACAATGCACCAGTCTGCTAGTGGTAAGGAAATATTCTTTCCTAGATTCATAATGTCTGCTTTAAATCATAAAGTAACAGACATACATTTATTGAATGATATAGATAGCACTAAAATAGGCAATTGTAAGCAAGTGTCCAAAATAATATTTGGTTCACTTACTACAAAGAACAAGGTAAATGTAAGTCTAAAAATCACTCCATTCATGATGGAGAGGTTTAGGACTTACCCTTACCCACTACCTGACATGAGATCAAATGTACAAGCTAGTACATCTATGGTTCATGAACCTGTATAAGCACAAATACAGGAAAACCAACAGGGACCTTCCCAAGCTGAAACCATTTCTTCACAACCATTAGCAGCTAGGAAACCAACCACTTCATCCTCTCAAAAGGGTGAAGTGAGTAAAAAGAAGAGAAATGAGATAACCTTAACTGTTATGAATGAGAGTGGTGATGAACAAATAGAAGCTGAGTCACCATTGGTCAAGAGGAAAAAGAAGGCTAAGAAATATGAGCTGACCACTCAAACCACCTCTATATCCTCCCAAAAGGATGCAGTTGTAAAAATTGGGACAAAATAGACTCTAGATACATCCTCTCAACAGGATGTGTCTATTGAAAAGAGCATTCTCCCCAATGCATCTTGTAAAGAGTCTGCACAACCAACACTTGAGCAAATTCAAGTGTATGGTAGGAGAAAAAAGGATGGCACACACAATGAAAGTACATCTATTGAAGCTCCCTCATCTATTCAGGGGGAGCTGCCAATACTCACTACTGAACAACAATTCTTAATCTCACAAATTTCTTCTTCACATACATCACTTGAATCCATTTCTCAAGTGCAAGCTCATTCAAGTGACTTGGTTCAAGAAACCTTGCTCACCACACAGACACTACAATCAGATGGTGAGAGGCTACTAGCTGGGGTAGACCTTGATGACACCATCAAAACCATGGTGGATTCATCAGTTTTTACTGAAGACCCCATGGATATTACAAATGCACCTTCATGTGCAAATCAGCCTTCACAGGTTGTTAGGTTTGAGGGTAGTACTCCTGAGGAGGAGCTATCTAAATCCTATATAATTCAATTGGAGGTTCCTGTTCCAGGAACAACTCCCCTCAAAACCCTGGCTGAGATTTCCTTGACAATTGAAGTTGGGAGTACAATTGCCAATGACCCTACTATTGGAGAGGCAAGTTTATCACATTCATGTGACAGTGCTTTGCAAGAAGCACAAGGGTTTAAGACTGGTGCATATGATAGTAACCTAGTCAAATCCCCTCCAATTCAATTGGAGGTTCCCACAACTAGTGTGGAACAATAACTTGTCATAACTACAGAGCAATCTGTGAGTAAAACTGTGACTTCTGTCACAGGTGGTTTTGATCCTTCACAACAACCATCAACCTCACGACCTCAACAATCACACCTTCTCTCCACCTGGCTACAAGAGGCTACACCTCAATCAAATCTTGAAGATTTTAGGATGGATCAGCTTGCAGGACTTGCCCAAATTTCTCAACAGTTGCTGACATCTGATACGTTTAACCAGGACTATCAAGCCATTATGCTCTCCTATCAAACAGATGTCCAAGAACAACAGGAAAAAATTGTTAATGAAGCTGAACAAGATGGCAACTATGATGCTTGGCTGAACAAGGACTATAATCTGGAGATGAAGGATATTTTAGCTAAGTTCAGGGAAGATTATCTGACAATTTTGGGCAGCAATGCTAAAGCACTGACTCCTGGTGAAGTTTGTGATGCCATTAATGAGGTTTTCAAGGCTCAACTCAAAGATTTACATCTCTTTGGAATAGCACTAGAACTCAGGATGGTTGGTCATGAAGACAATATTAGGAAACTGGTGAAAGAGAAGATGGATGAGATCATACCATCACAAGTCAAGATCACTTCTAAATTCAAACATTTTGCTGATCAAATGGCAATGATGGATCTGACTACTATTGAAAAGGAGGTCAAAAATATCAAACAATACTTCATTTCTCTTCATAAAGTGGTCCAACAACAAATCACTAATTCAAATGATGCAAAGATCAAGCTGGACCAGCTTCACCAATCCAGATATGAGCCTTCTGCATTGCTTATGGATGGCATCAAACAGGCTGTGGAAACAACTTTTGGCACCTCAACTTCTACAAGTTCACATCAGCCTGTCTCAACCTCTACAAATCTTCAAATCCAATCTCTTCAACAACAAATCTCAGACTTGTAGACCTCCAATGTCTCTCTAAATGCTCAAGTTCAAACCTTGACTTCTCTAGTCAAAAGTCAACAATCAGATATTCAGACCCTGGTGGAATCTCACAAGCATCTCCAAATGCAGAATTATGTTGCTTTGGGGGCCATCAAGGGGAATCTCAACATACCATTGCCCTCTCTACCTGAACAAATAAGGCCAGAATTACCAACTCCCCTACTTATTCCTGTCACCAAGACTAAGGGGAGGATTAAAGCTAGGATTCAACAATCTAGGGATGCTAAAGCAAATTCTAAAGAGCTTATTCAGGTTGGTCAAAGCTCTTCTCAAGTTGATGTTGGAAAAGAAAGACTTCTAAAGGCTGCAGAAGGACCAAATTAAGATTAGGAATTCAGTGAACTTCTTGCAGTACTAAGAATGTCTCTTCAAAATAACTATGTGACCTACAAGAAAGCTTTGGCCAAGAACATCAACTTCATCAGGGCAGTGGTTGTGAAAATTGATGACTTCTTGGAGAAAATGATTGTTGTAAACATTAATGATGGTGGTGTGGACAGGTGTCTATAGGTGACTCTTACAAATTTTTAAACTTTAAGAGCATCTGAACTGGATGTAATGATTGACAGAGTAAATCTAGTTATTCCAGAAGACATTCAGCTTCTCCATGAGCTTAAAAAGGCACAGATAGCAGCTTTTCCTGAAGCCTATCTATATCTAAACAAATAAGTAGTCTATGTATGTCCAACAACCAATCAAGCCAGATATCTCATTGTTCCTAAACACTGTGTCAGATCAAATATGAGGCTGATAATGACTTTGCAGTCTGATCTAAAGTACAAAAGGAACAAGAAGCATGAGGATGTTGAGATGATAAAGATCTTGGACAGATATCTAGTAAATGCTAACACCATGTTGCCAAATACTCAATATAATCTAAGAAATGACAAGGATGATGATGAGCAGAAGGATGACAAACAAAAATCTTCTGGCTCAAATCCAAGTTAATCTTCTAAATCAAATGACAGCAAGGACAACAAGCAAGAAGAGAAAAAGAAGGATGGTGATAAGAAAATGAGAGGAGAAAGGAGAAGCAAGCAAAGGCATGATGGCTCAGAACCAAAACAAACCCTAAAAATCCAAACAACTCTAGCTCAACCTTCAAAGCCAACAAACTCAATCACCAAACCACCTCTAACCTCTAAGCCAAAATTCCTATACAAATAAACTGTTAACACCTTCCTAAAAATACCTATCACCTCAAGCCAAACATATCACAAAAAAATCACAAACTTACCTTATGACAAGCCTTCACTCAAAACTCACTGCAAGACTGTTGGGATAAAACCTAAGAAAGCTAAGGATGCTAAAAAAGTACAAGTTACTGAAAGGTCCATCTGGAACTGTTTCAAGCAGAATGATTTTCTACCTTTGAATTGGTGCATCTCAGATGAAGATTATTTTCAACAACTAGCTGAGTAAATAGTTAGAGTCTGGGTTGTATCTCTAAGGGAAGTAAGAATCTATTATGAAGATGGATCCTTCACATTTCTAGGCTCCAGCTTAATGGACTCTCTCTCCTCCGAAGAAATCAAGAGAGTGATAAGTTTACTGAAGGATAAGGATACTGCTACAAGAGCATGGAGATCTGTTTTGGATGAGTGGTTGATTGAAAGAGAGGAAAGAAGAGCAAGGAATGAAGCTGGATATGAGAAGAGGATAAGGATGTATGATGAGGAGATTGAAATGTACATGAAAAGTTCAGAAGAACTCAAGGCATAAGGAATGAGCAGAATCTCTAAGGATGGAAAGTTTCTAAACATTAAAGCTAGAAAATTTACAAGATTTAGGATTGATTGGCTAAATTGGTATCTAAATCCAGACAGACTTATACTTGTAGAAGCTCTAAGTGGGACACCTTTCATAAAAGAATTTGAAATTCTTGTTTACTCAAAGGATCTCAATAGAGAAGAAGCAGAAGCAAAAATAGTCTTAACCTGATGCTTGTAACTATTTAAACTCTGTAAATCTTCTAATGTATAAAATTTGTAATTATGTCAATTTTTATGTATTAATCTTATTTTTTATTATAACTTGGGGTTAGTCTTGTTAACAGGCATGAATTTGTGTTCAGCAATCTTCTCATAAATCGGGGGAGATTGTTGTGCAAGACATGCCTGTATAATAACAAGACTAAGTCAAATTGATAATCCTAAGTAAGTTGTATTTTAATCTTAGTTTGCATTTTGTATTGTAACATTTAAAGTCTGTAAAAATGTCAAAGAGCAGATTGGAGTCTTTTTCTTTAAACAGTATCAAGCCTAAGAATTCTATCTGGAAGAAGATGAAGAAGACCATGCCTCAGAAGAATTATGAAGAAGCTTGGAGTTGAATAAATTTGTTTTGAGAAAAATGTTCTAAGTCAAGAGCCCTACAAGTCACAGATTTAGTGTTATAGAGAAGTCATTTGAGAACTCTAGAACGACTTATAGAGAATTCAGGAAAGCTACTAGAGAACTCAGAGATATCGATAAACCAAATTGTAGACATGAAGATGGGAGATATCGACAAGTCATTTCTTCACTAGAGAACTCAGAGTTATCAACATGTCAAATATCACAGAGAACTCTGAGATATCGACAAGTAAACTATCACTACAAAACTCTGATATATCGACAAGTCAAATATCACTAGAGAACTCTGAGATATCGACAAGTCAAATATCACTAGAGAACTTTGAGATATCGATAAGTCAATTAGTCACTAGAGAAGTCAGAGATATCTATAAGCCAAAGTGAAGAGATCTCGACAAGCTAAATTCTCTTATGGAGAACTCAGATACTTCTACAAGTCAAAGCAACTATAGAGTAATGAGTAATGGCTTATCGAGATGTCAAGTTCTCTATATAAAATTAGAGATCTCGAGGTAAAACTCAAAGTACAAACTACAGACCAGTTCAATATCCAAGATTAACAATCAAAAAACAATCCACTCAGTTGGATTGACAAGTCTACAGAAGGAAGCTTGAGGCGTGCAAGATCAAGGGTGAAGATTAACTGACAAAGGAAGATCAAAGTTAACACAGTATGCAAAGATATGATAAGCCAGAAATGGAAGATATGCTTTTCCTAAAATGGAATGATTTGTGACAGTTTACTAAAGTGAATAGCATCTCTTATTACACACTGTGTAAACTAGTAGTTAACTATCATATAAAGTTAACACTGATCCTTTGTTAGAGGTAACAATTTAAATAAGAAAAATCTTGTATTCTCTCAAGGAAGAAGCTAAGCTCTGAAAGGAATATGTCCTAAGTCCAATCAGGTATTAGGATTTAGGAATAACTTTTATGTAATCTGTTTTGATTTCATTGATATTAATAAAAGACTTGTTTTGTTTTTATTACGGGCTCTATCTATTTAAGTGTTTAAATAAGATATACCATAGTTTAAAGTAAAGCTTTTTATGGATTATGATGAGATCATAATAGTGAGACCTAAAAAGATGATAACTTTAAACTTAAATAGTTCCTGGTCGTAGGATTACTAACTGGTACTTAATAATCCGCAGAGATCGGTACATACTATGCTTGCTTCATTATGAAGGATGTCTGTTCTCATAGACATTTGTGTGGTGACACTATAGCTAGTATGTAGGTGCTTATTATAGAATAAGTTCACTGAACATGACTCGCACAGCTGAACAACTGATGGAGTTCACTCACGTGTCAGCAGTTGTTCACATAGTGATAGTTGTACAAGTATCCTTAGACTTGAGGTCATCATAGTCATCTTGTGTACACTGAACTACGTTTTGGTTTAGTTCTTAGTCTCCAGGGATAATTATTAGGGCTCTACTGGGTATAGGAATTTGTGCACGAAGATAGTGTATGATCAATAAAGGATCTACCTCTTCCAGTGAAGGAAGCGAATGTTCAAGGCTGATCCACTTATGCTAGTTCAGGAATCTCTGGCCAGAGTGAATGAAATTACAAAGGAGTTTCTAATTTGCATAGAACTACGCATAGTAAATGGTAAGCAAGTGATTGAATTAGATAGGCTTGACACGAGATCCATGCCTTGTATTTAATCGGGACATTGTAGGGTAGAAGGAGTTTATTATACGGTAACTATTCACTGAATAGGTTCTTGGTATTCTAAGCAGTGAATTCATATTATCCGGATAGTCGCGATATGCTGAGAAGTATCCCTCACGATGTAGAATAAATGTGATTAATTAATTAATCATATTTAATAAATTAAAGAATTTATATAAATAATGATAAAATAGTTTTATTATTATTTATTTCTACTACCGGCTTAATATTGAACCTACAGGGTCACACCATAAAAAGAGAATGATTTAATGGTGGAGAAATTAATTAATAATGGCTAATAATTATTTATTTATGAAATAAATAATTAATTGGCAAATTTAATAATTGATTAAATGAGATTTAATTGATTATAAATTAATTAAGAAAAGTTCTTAATATTATTAATTAAGGATTTAATTTTTGGAAATTAAATCAAGAGAGAGAATTATTTCTAAAGTGTTTAGAAAAAAGATTAATAATTAAAAGGTGTTTTAATTATTAATGAGAATAATAAATGGGATAATAATAATAATATTTATGGGAAAATTTCAGCTGAAAATTTTGCCTATAAATACACTATTATAGACCCTATTTTTATTGGAACCACAAAAACCCAAAAAGTTTGGAAAACCCAATTCTCTCCACCTCCTTCCTCCTCCTTAACATCGTTTTCTTGGTGGATACCGGTGGAGTGCTTCACACTTGAGGAGCAACTGCTAAGGATCTCTGATCGTTGTCTCCGAATAAATTTAAAGGTTAGATTCGATCCCTCGAATTTTTATTCATGATCTGTATGCTTTTATTTGGATTTTATATGTGTAAAAATGTTTTGCCATGCCCCCGCTGCGATTAAAATCCAACAATGGTATTAGAGCGTAGGTTGTATGCATATAGATCTGTGGTAAAAATTTCAGAATTTTATGTGCTTGTATGAATTAATTATGATTTTTACAAGTTATATCATGAATTAATTTTGTCTGATGAGAAATCATTTCTCAAAATAATTTTGAATGTTGATCTGGGTTCTACAAGTGTTGTAGATCGTCTGGGTATTTTTTTCATAATTTTATGATGTATAGATTTTTTATTATGAATTTTTGAAGATCTTGCAATTAAATTCGTAATTAAATAATCATATATATATAAATTGTAAGTATATATATATATATTGCATCTGTTTGTCTGATGTTGTTACTGTTGTTTGCACGGAGATTAAAGACAAAGCACAGTACGGCAAAAGAGAAGTCAGGCGCGCACGGCGTTCGAGAAAAGGCGGCGGCTGCTGCGAAAAAGAAAAAAAAAGGGGTGTCGCGCATTCCGGGAATGCGTTACACACCTGTGGCGCATTCACGGAATGCGTTACACCTTTTAATGGCTTAAAAGGGCTGTAACGCATCACCGGAATGCGTTACAGGGCTTGTAACGCGTTCCTGTAATGCGTTACAGCCCGACTGTCCATATTAAAATTGATTTTCTGGGAGTTTCGTAACTCCGTTTTAGGCGTGCAATATACCGTTGGATTTGTTTTTCTGAGACGGATCTAATGGAGTGATCAATTTTAGTTTATATAAAAGTTTTGAACTGTTTATATTCCCGGAAGTGTTTTAAAGCTGTTTTTAACTGTTTTTAACTGTTTTTAATTGCTTTTAAATGCTTCATGTGATACATAGAGATGTATAATGATTATACCAGTATGATAGATGATGTAACATGCCTGCCTTGATGTTTATTCATGTTTATATATGTGATATATGCTTAGTTTATCATGCGATGATAGATTTAGGTGAACTCAAATGAACATAAGGCGTTTGTTAGACAACCTAGTATAGTGAAATTGTTTCATAACCTTAAGAATAATATTATGAATACAATCATGAGATTCTTGTATTTATGAAACACGTAATTGAATATGAATTTTTGATATGAGAGAAAGGATGATTCTGTCAACAACAGATTTCTATCTGTAAGAAAGGGTTATTAAGTGACGCCTCTTGACAATGCTCCACCCGATCTGGGAATCATCTGATTATTGATTATTGATTTGAAATATTAAATTTAAAAGGAAGAATTTCTTTATAATATGATTATGATTGTAACGTAATATAATCCCTCTAAAATTAAATAATATCAAGTAGTAATTGGCGAATGATACAACGGGCTTGTGTCGGTCATAGCCTTCCAACATGATAGAAAAGTAGTTCTTATTTTTGAATCATTGTCGGTTCGTGCTACAGCCGAGGGCTTTGATTTCGAAATAAGAAATACTTGTCTATTACATAGAGATGTGTACATTGAATAAGAATCTAAAGGTCGGTACGTGCTATAGCCGTGGGCCTTTGGGGACTGATTCAACTGTACGGAATGTTGGGTTAGACTTGACTTAGAATATTGAGTTTGTCGTGCCACAGCCGAGACTCAATTATTCAAGAGGCTAAAGTTTGATTAGGGAATAACATAAGATGTAATTGACAAGAGTTGTCTGCCTATTGAACATTACATGGCGGTTCGTGCTACAGCCGGGGTCGTGTAATGGAATGTAGGATCCCAATTCCCACTAGCATTATGAATGCTTATTTTTCACGTAGGGGGTTGAATAAATTAGATAAACTAGTGGGAGCCACTTATAAATAAAGACCCGATTCATATAGTGTTTTGAAATGAAATCGAATATTTGCTAAGTGTTGTTATGTGTTTATCATTTACAGATTTACAATATACATTATGTCTTCTGCACTATCACTCAGGAGCATACTGGATGCTCACAAATTGACTGGTCCTAATTATGCTGACTGGCTTCGAAACTTGAGAATTGTTCTCAGGATTGAGAAGCTGGAATACGTGATTGACTCACCTAAGCCTACTGAACCTGCTAGTGATGCACATAATGATGAACATGTTGTGTATCGTAAGTGGATAGATAATGCAAATGTTGCTCAATGCATCATGCTAGCTTCAATGAACATTGAGCTACAGAAGCAACATGAGCATATGGATGCTCACACTATCCTAATGCATCTACAAGAGTTGTATGATGTGGCAGGAAGGACAGCTCGATATGAGATATCGAAGGAGTTGTTCGGTTGTAGGATGTCTGAGGGATCATCTGTGAATGACCATGTACTTAAGATGATCAATTTGATTGAACGTCTTGGACAACTTGGTTTTGCCATGGATGGGGATCTGAGCCAAGACTTGGTCTTGCAATCGCTTCCGAGTTCGTTCTCGCAGTTTGTTGTGAACTTTCACATGAATAAGTTGGATGTCAGCCTGCCTGAACTCCACAACATGTTGAAGACTGCGGAATCGAATTTTCCCCCTAAGAAGAGTTCTGTTCTTCTAGTTGGTGAAGGTTCCAATCCTATGAAAAGGAAGAGGAACTCTTCCAAGAAGAAGAAAGTAGGTGAAGAAAAGCCGGTTCCACCAAAAGCTGAAGACCCCAAGAGCAAAGTTGTTTGCTTTCACTGTAACAAGGTGGGGCACTGGAAGAGGAACTGCAAGGTTTACCTTGCAGAATTGAAGAAGAAGAAGGGTAGTGAGACTACCGCTTCTGATTCAGGTATGTTCATGATAGAATTGAATATGTCATTAAATCAAATTTTTACTTGGGTATTAGATACCGCCTGTGGTTCTCAAATCTGCAATTTGTTGCAGGGACCAAGGAAAAGTAGGACTCTTGAGGAAGAGGAGGTGATTCTACTGATAAGAAATGGAGCAAGAGTTGCTGCTGAAGATGTAAAATCATTTCATTTACATATGCCTACGGGCAAGACTATTGTTTTAAATAATTGTTATTTTGTTCCCTCGATTGTGAGGAATATTATTCCCATGTTAGACTTGGCTGGATTTTCATTTATTATTGAGAATAATGAATGTTCTATTCTGAGAGATAATATTCTTTATAGACGTGGTACTTTAAATAATGGTCTGTATAAATGTGACATAATTTACTTCAGATTGAACAAACTAATAAAAGAAAAGGGATGATGAAAATCTCACTTCATAGTGGCACTGCAGTCTCCATTTAGTAGACATGGAGAGAGGACTGTAAATTTGCTAGGAATGGTACACACAGATGTATGTGGACCAATGTCTAAGCAAGCCATGGGTGGATTTTCATACTTCATTACTTTCATAGATGATAGATCTAGATTCGGATATGCAAGTCTGAGGCCTTTAAAAAGTTCAAAAAATATAAGTATGAAGTGGAGAAACAAACCAAACATAGTATTATAATTCTTCGATTAGATCGAGGTGGTGAATACTTGAATGGAGTGTTTCTAGATTATCTCAAAGTAAATTGTATAATCTCTCAGTGGACGCCTCCAAATTGGTATCTGAAAGGAGAAATCGAACTTTGTTAGACATAGTTCGGTCCATGATGAGCTATGCAAATCTTCCAGTATTCCTATGGGGTTATGCATTGGAAACTTCAGCATATTTACTGAATAAGGTGCCTTCCAAATCTGTTCCTCAAACTCCGTATAAGATATGGAAAGAAAGGAAACCGAGTCTTAAACACGTTAAGATTTGGGGATGTCCAGCTTATGTCAAGTAAGTTGACCCAGATAAGTTGGAATATCGATTCGTAAAATATAGTTTTGTGGGATATCCTAAAGAGACTTTAGGGTATTACTTTTGCACCGATCAACGGGTGTTTGTCTCCAGACATGCTACCTTCTTGGAAAAGGAGTTTATCCTTGAAGGAACTAGTGGGAGCAAAATTGAACTTGATGAAGTTCAAATGATGATGACCTTTTGTGGAACAGCCCATTCATAGATCAGGGAGAGTGTCTCGCCAACCTGAGAGGTATTATGGCCTTGTCATTGAGAATGACAATGAGTTGTCGATCATTGATGATGACGACCCTGTGACCTATAATGAGGCTATGAGTAGTGTTGACTCAGAGAAATGGCAAAGTGCCATGAAATCCAGAATGAAATCTATGTATACGGTATACAAAAGATAGATTATAGCAGATGGCCAGGTGGAGACCTATAAGGCCAGGCTTGTGGAAAAAGGATTCAAACAAAGGCAATGGATTGACTTTGATGAAACTTTTTACCTGTAGCCCTGTTAAAATCAGTTCGGATTTTGCTTGCGATTGCTGCTTACTACGACTATGAGATCTGGCAATTAGCTAGATGGTTTTCTTTCCAAGAGAAATGAAAACCTAGTGTGTAAGCTGCTGCGAACCATATGTGGTTTAAAGCAGGCTTCTCGAAAGATGGAACATTCGTTTTGATGAGACAATCAAAGAGTTTGATTTTATCAAAAACGTAGATAAACCATGCGTCTACGAAAGGGTTAGTGGGAGCGCGATAACATTTCTTGTATTGTATTAAAATAGAGTTGACACACATAACAACATAGCAGACCCACTCACAAAGCTACTTTATGAAAGTCACTTTGATCGTCATAAAGACTAGATGGGTATTAGATACCAGAGTGATTGGCTTTAGTACAAGTGGGAGATTGAAAGGAATATGTCCTAAGTCCAATCAGGTATTAGGATTTAGGAATAACTTTTATGTAATCTGTTTTGATTTCATTGATATTAATAAAAAACTTGTTTTGTTTTTATTACGGGCTCTATCTATTTAAGTGTTTAAATAAGATATACCATAGTTTAGAGTAAAGCTTTTTATGGATTATGATGAGATCATAATAGTGAGACCTAAAAAGATGATAACTCTAAACTTAAATAGTTCCTGGTCGTAGGATTACTAACTGGTAATTAATAATCCGCAGAGATCGGTACATACTATGCTTGCTTCATTATGAAGGATATCTGTTCTCATAGACATTTGTGTGGTGACACTATAGCTAGTATGTAGGTGCTTATTATAGAATAAGTTCACTGAACATGACTCGCACAGCTGAACAACTGATGGAGTTCACTCACGTGTCAGCAGTTGTTCACATAGTGATAGTTGTACAAGTATCCTTAGACTTGAGGTCATCATAGTCATCTTGTGTACACTGAACTACGCTTTGGTTTAGTTCTTAGTCTCCAGGGACAATTATTAGGGCTCTACTGGGTATAGGAATTTGTACACGAAGATAGTGTATGATCAATAAAGGATCTACCCCTTCCAGTGAAGGAAGCAAATGTTCAAGGCTGATCCACTTATGCTAGTTCAGGAATCTCTGGCCAGAGTGAATGAAATTAGAAAGGAGTTTCTAATTTGCATAGAACTACGCATAGTAAATGGTAAGCAAGTGATTGAATTAGATAGGCTTGACACGAGATTCATGCCTTGTATTTAATCGGGACATCGTAGGGTAGAAGGAGTTTATTGTACGGTAACTATTCACTGAATAGGTTCTTGGTATTCTAAGCAGTGAATTCATATTATCCGGATAGTCGCGATATGCTGAGAAGTATCCCTCACGATGTAGAATAAATGTGATTAATTAATTAATCATATTTAATAAATTAGAGAATTTATATAAATAATGATAAAATAGTTTTATTATTATTTATTTCTACTACCGGCTTAATATTGAACCTACAGGGTCACACCATAAAAAGAGAATGATTTAATGGTGGAGGAATTAATTAATAATGGCTAATAATTATTTATTTATGAAATAAATAATTAATTGGCAAATTTAATAATTGATTAAATGAGATTTAATTGATTATAAATTAATTAAGAAAAGTTCTTAATATTATTAATTAAGGATTTAATTTTTGGAAATTAAATCAAGAGAGAATTATTTCTAAAGTGTTTAGAAAAAGGATTAATAATTAGAAGGTGTTTTAATTATTAATGAGAATAATAAATGGGATAATAATAATAATATTTATGGGAAAATTTCAGCTAAAAATTTTGCCTATAAATACACTATTATAGACCCTATTTTTATTGGAACCACAAAAACCCAAAAAGTTTGGAAAACCCAATTCTCTCCACCTCCTTCCTCCTCCTTAACATCGTTTTCTTGGTGGATACCGTTGGAGTGCTTCACACTTGAGGAGCAACTGCTAAGGATCTCTTATCGTTGTCTCCGAATAAATTTAAAGGTTAGATTCGATCCCTCGAATTTTTATTCATGATCTGTATGCTTTTATTTGGATTTTATATGTGTAAAAGTGTTTTGCCATGCCCCCGCTGCGATTAAAATCCAACAAGCTTTTTATCAACAAAGAGCTTAGAAAACTTTTAGCAAAACATTCTTAATTTTAATATAAAATTAAGTGAGTTTTGAAAGATCCGTGTCCACTGTTCTTACTTGTTTAATTTCAGTATTAACACATTTCACTACAAGATTTAATTTACTTTGTTCGCCACATTAAATATTCAAGAAAAGCAGAAAAAGACATTCACCCTCCCCCCTCTGTGTGTGATTCATTATCTAACAGGCTGAAATGTCCATTCTTGAGAATCTGAATGTACATGGGGTTGGCCATCCTTATGAACATCATCATTTTCTTTTTCAATAGTGTGTAGTTGATCTTGTCAAATGCAGGTATCTTGATGCTTGTCAATTTTCGAGCACTCATTCTTCCAAGATCTTTATCCGTTTACTTTCAGATTTTGCTATGATATCACTTGTTAGATATTGAATGATATGAAATATAACACGGGGGGGAGTGAATGTGTTTCCTAGAATTTTCTTTGTTTTTAAGCTAATAGGATTATGATTGAACAAAGCAGATAAGATATGTATAGATATTATGTTTCACAAAATCACACAAAATACATAATATCAAAAACTCACTTAATTATATTAATTAAGTTTGTCTCGCTACAAATCCGTGTTCTTGAAAATTAAGAACTCAGCTTTTATCTTGAGAGAATACAAGTAGGTCTGTTTGTTACCACTAAACGAAGGACCCGTACATGCTTTATAAACTAGTAACACGGGTTTACAAAACTTGCACTAAAATGTACTAAACCACTTTTTAAATCATAACCTTGTCTATATCCTTTTCTATTGTTAGCGAATCTGTGCAGAATCTTGCATGTCTGTGACCACCCTTTGTCCAGTAAATCTTGACCCTTGATCTTGTATTTTTCAAGCTGCTTTTGTAGACTTTCCAATCCAGTGAATGGATTATTTATTGACTGATAATCTTGAATCTTGAAATTTTCTGTATTCTGAATTTGAGATAGTATGTCAAGATCTCCTTTGTACTATAGAGAAGTGACATATCGATAAGTATAATGACTTATCCATATCTCGAGTTCTCGACATATGTAAATGACTTGTCGAGGTCTCTAGTTATCGACATGTAGAATAACTTGTAGACATCTCTAGTTCTCGAGTTGTGCTTTTAAATTGTCGACATCTTGAGTTCTTTACATGAAGATTTTAATTGTCGATATCTCTAGACTTCTACATGCAGAAATGACTTGTCGTTATCTATGAGATGTCTACTTGCGGAATTTGACTTGTCAATATCTTTGAGATCTTTACATGAGTAATTGACTTGTCGATATCTCCAGTTCTCTATATCTTCATTTTGACTTGTCGATATCTTGGATCTCTACATGTTTATTGACTTCTCAATATCTCATGTGACTTCTCGATAGGCTATTTTGGACTTCTCGAATGACTTCTCGATATACCTTGATCTGTGACTTGTCACTATCCTGACTTAGAACATTTTTAAAAGAACAACATTATTCAACTCCAAACTTCTACATCTTTTCTCTGAGACATGATCATGATTTGAACTTCTTCTAGAGTTTATTCCTTAGCTTGAAACTGTTCATAAAAAAAAATCCCCCAGTCCAATCTACTTAACATTCTTATAAACTCAAGGAATACAATTACAGAATACAAACATTGATTATCATACAACGTAATCTTAGGGTTGTCAATTTGACTTAGCAGGCATGTCTTGCACAACACACTTTATATCGCGATGTAGAGATGTCTACAAGTCTTTTCATATCGCAATGTATGGATATGGATAAGTTTTTCTGTGTCACGATGGAGATATGTGTTAGGGATTCATGCATTAAAACGCAATGGAATAAAAAAACTTTTGAATCCCTACCGCAGTTGCTATGTATAATGACCGGATAATTATGGAGAATAGGATCATGTACCTTAAATAAAGCTTTCCTTATGATTGTAGTGGAAGATCTGATCTTGATGAACTATAACAGTCCTTTTTGCGAAGATCTACTCTCCAAGTTATCCACACGAATGTCCGATCGTCCAACGATCACCGGAGCCGGTAATAGCCGATTTGGTTGCCTCTTCCTCTATCTCTTTCTCTCTAGCCTCTCTAAGATGTAGAGCTGCTAGGGTTTTTCTCAAAAACGTGATCAAACTTCTAACCCTAAAAATATACATCTTAATGTATATATACAGGTAGGGATGACAATTTTACCCGACCCGGCGGATACCCGACCCGTTCCAATCCGTTTGGATTTACCCGAACCTGATTTTTTGGATTTGGATTTGGATCTGGATCTTATTTTTAGACCCGAAAGAGTTTGGATCTGGATTTGGATCTTAGGTATACCGAACCGATACCCGACCCGAAACCCAAAATCCGTTCCAAACCCGATCTGAACCCGAAACCCGAAAAAAAATCCGATAGCATATTCCTTTCTTACTTATTTTATAACAATAATACATGATTTATATATATCAAATATTTAAATCTAATGTTTATAACCGGGATATTGGATAAATATGGATAATTAAATTTATTATATTTGACGCTAATATTGAATCATCTATATATGTAGAGTACTATTTTTTAGTTAAATAAACACACTGAGTGAGTCGAACTTTTAACCAAAATTTAGGAAATTAAAACCTCGACCACTATACCAACCCTTTATTGACAATATATAAAGTACTATTTTTATATACTTAACATTCAAAAAAACATATTTGTACCTTTATTGACAATATATAAAGTATTAATTTTATATTCTTAACATTCAAAAAAACATATTTGTATAATAATATAAATTAATTTATTTATAATTAATTAATTTTAAAATATCCGAATTAAACCCGAAACCCGAAAAAACCCGATGGATTGGATTTGGATCTTTGTTTTTAATATCTGGACCCGAAACCGATCCGAACCGAAACATAATTGTAATATGTAAGTGATGATGTTAAAGATTACTGAAGATAACAATATCATTAGTGGCCCTGGTCAAAGTGTGAAGCATAGCCAAATGGACATCTGATCTAGGGAGAATAATGAACTGTTACTTTTCATAATCTATTAAGCTTGGGGTTAGTCTTGTTAATAGGCATGAATGTGTGTTAAGCAATCTTCTCACTAATTGGGAGAGATTGTTGTGCAAGACATACCTGTATCTAAACAAGACTAATTCATTTTGTCAACCCTAAGTAAGTTATATTGTTATCTTAATCTGTACTTTGTACTTGTAACATTTAAAGTCTGTAAAAATACAAATGAGCAGACTGGAGTCTTTTTCCTGAAACAGTATCAAGCCTAAGGATTCTATCTGGAAGAAGATCAAGAAGATCACGCCTCAGAAGAATTTTGAAGAAGCTTAGAGTTGAATAAAACTGTTTGGATAAAAATACTCTAAGTCAGGATCTCTACAAGTCACAGATTTAGTGTCATAGAGAAGTCATTCGAGAACTCCAAACGACTTATCGAGAAGTCAGGAAAGCTACTAGAGAACTTAGTGAGATATCGACAAGTCAAGAAGACATAAAGGTTGGAGATATCGATAAGTCATTTCTTCACTAGAGAACTCAGAGTTATCGACAAGTCTACATTCATTAGAGAACTCTGAGTTATCGATAAGTCTAAGTCTACTATGTGCCTAATTGGAGATCTCGAGTAAAACTCTCAAAGTACAAAATCACAGACCAGTTCAATATTCAAGATTAACAATCAACAAACAATCCAAACAGCTGGATTGACAAGTCTACAAAAAGCAGCTTGAAGAATGTGCAAGATCAATGGTGAAGATTAACTGACAGAGGGAGATTAAAATTATCATAGGATGCTAAAGATATGCTAAGCCAGAAATACAAGATCTACTTTTCTATAAATAGAAATGACAAGTGACAGTTTAGAAAAGCTAATAGTATGTCTTATTGTACACTGTGTAAACCAGCAGTTAACTGAATTATAAAGTTAACACTGGTCCTTAAGTCAGTGGTAACAATTTAGATAAAATTTCTTGTAACACTCTCAAGGAGAAGCTAAGCTCTTTATCAACAAAGAGCCTATAAATTTTATAGCAAAATAGTCTTAATTTTAATATAAAATTAAGTGAGTTTTGAAGATTTGTGTTCTTTACTTTCTGTAAGCTTAATCTCTGCATGAACATATTTTACTACAAGATTTAATTTACTTTTTTTAGCCATAAACTTTCAAGAAAAGCTCAAAAATAGTAAAACACATTCACCCCCCTGTGTGTTATTCATTTCCTAACAAGTGGTATCAGAGCAAAATCTGAAAGTAAACCAGATTCAAGATCTTGGAAGAATGAATACACAGAAAATCAGTAGCATCAAAATCCCTACCTTTGATAAAGCTAACTACACTCTTTGGAAAAAGAAAATGATGTTGTTTATCAGGATGGCCAATCCACTCTACATTCAGATCCTCAAGAATGGACCCTTCATTCCTATGGTTAGAGTTGAGGAATCTACAGATGGAGACATGGTTATCCCAACTCATTATGATCCAAAAGATCCTTCTGAGTATACTGACCCTGAAAAAGAGAAAGTTTCCCTGGATAGCAGCTTGCAATTAATATTGATTGAGTCACTTGACAATGTGATGTACAACAACATTGTCAACTGTGACACTGCCAAGAAAATATGGGAAAAGATTGAGATACTTTGTGAGAGAACTAAGGAAGTTAGGTCAAACCAAAGAAGAATATTGATTTCACAGTATGAGGGTTTTATGGCAACGCCAAAGGAAAGCATTACTGATGTGTTTGAAAGATTTAATAAGATGATAAATGACTAGCAACTTCATGACAAATACTATGAAGCTGAAGAAGTGAACCTAAAGTTCTTGCTTACTCTTCCTGATCACTTGAAACATAAAATCTCAGCAATCAGGGAAGGGAGAGACTTGAGCAGAATAACACTGGAAGTTCTATATGGAATTCTCAAAACATATGAACTATAGATGATTCAAAGGCAATCATTGAGATCTGGTCAAAGACATGTTGTGGATGGCTCAAGTGCTTTAATTGTAAATGAAAGCCAAACATCGAATGATGAACCAAGATCTCAAACTCCAGTTGCCTCAACAAGTGAGCAAAGAACAAATGATTCACAGGAACAAGTCATTCTGGAATTGGAAAAAGATGAGTTCTATACTCTTGAAGAACTGGATGAGCTAGATCAGTCAATGGCCTATTTCACTAGAAAATTCTCTAAATTAGAGTAAAGAAGCCAAGATACTTCAAGAGTAAATGACAGTATTTCAATAATGACAGCAGCTGGAAGGAAAAAGGGAAGTACAATTCTGACAGCAAGAATGGCTACAAAACTGGATCTGTTGATAGATCTAAGATAAGGTGCTTCAATTGTGATGAACTGGGCCACTTTGCTACAGAATGCAGGAAACCCAAGAAGGTAAAGAAAGATAAAGCTTATCTTGAACTTGAAGCAAAATATGAAGCTCTTCTGAAGAAACAGCAAAGCAAAGCTTATATTGTAGAAGGAAAAAGTTGGGATGATTCTGAAAATGATGAAGATGAAGAACTTGGAAACTATGCACTCATGGCCTTAGAGCAAGGAGAATCATCCTCATCTAAATCACATGTACCAACTCTTACCACTGATTTAAATGTGAATCAATATAAGGAAATTTTTGAAAAGATGAGCACAGAAATGTTCCGCATTCATACAAGCATGGTGGCTGCAAATGAAGAAGTGAGCAGACTGACAAAAATGAATGAGAAGCTTTAGAATGAAACACAAGGAACTAAATTATTGATAGTGGAGCTTGAAGCCTTGAAACAAGAAAATGGTTATCTGAAGAACAAGCTCAAGTGTACAAATGAGATTGAGGCTGTGCTAAGGGAAAAACTGGAGAAAATGAAGTAAAGTTGAAGTCCTTCAGGAATGTATCTGAATTGGTTGGTCAGTACCATGAGAAAAACAAAACATGTGCAAACATTGCTATTGGTCTTGATTATGATGCCTTGAACAGCAAAAAGAAAAACATAAGTGACACAGGGAAAGCAATAGAGAATGAAAATGTTCCAGCAATGCTGAAAAATGTTGGGTCACCTGTGTTCAAGGCTTGTGAAGTAAACTTTAGTGAAGAAGAATTGATTATCAAGCAAGAAATTACAGATGAGGATAATGAAAAGAAAAATGCAAACTCAACTCAATCTTCTAAGGCTGAAGAAAATCTCATGGACAATCAAAGCACCAAGACTCCCATCAAAGAAATAAAGATTGAAGATGCAAGAAAGAAGAAGAAAAATAGAAATGGGAAAATAGGGCTAAACAAAAGCAATAATCTTGCTTATGTTACAGATGCTCCTAGAAAAAAGTGTGAAAAATGTGGCTCTGTAAATCATCTAACTCACCTTTGTAAAAAGGTTGTTAGCAAGCCAACTGAAGGAGCTTGCAAATACAATGAAGCAGATTCAAATGATCCCTACTCATTCTATGACAAGTTTGACTGCATCCCTTGCAACTTGAAAGTGATGAAAAGTTGCAACAAACTGAGAGTAGACCTTAAAGAAACAAAAATTGGGTCTACATCAGATAGGGAAATTGCACAACAATCATTGAACTCTATTTTATCTGAAACAACCCACTCTACTTCTACTAAATCAGTTAACAAGAAGAAAGTACCCAACACTGCTTAGGTCACTAAACATGACTAAATCTCATTGTGTGCAGCACAAAGTGAAGAAAATCATATGGATCATTGACAGTGGATGTTCCAGACATATGACAGGTGATAAGGCCCTGTTATCACAGTTTGAGGAGAAAGCTGGCCCATGGTAACCTTTGGAGATAACAGCAAAGGATTCACAATGGGATATGGCAAGATTGTTTCTGAAAATGTTGTCATTGATGATGTAGCACTAGTAGCTGGTCTTGAAGTGAATCTTCTCAATGTTAGCCAATTTGCAGACAAAGGCTTTGAAGTTTTATTCAACAAAGAAGAATGCACTATTATGAGCAAGAGAACTGGTGAAGTTGCTGTGAAAGGAGCAAGGAAAGGAAGCTTGTTTGTTGCAGACTTGGACTCAATAAATAAGGATGGTATTTGCTGTATATACACTAAGGCATCAGAAGAACAAAGCAAGCTATGGCCTAAGAAGCTGCCTCAGTTGAATTTCAAGGCAATTAACACCTTAGTCAAAAAGGAGTTAGTAAGAGACATGCCCAAACTGGAATTTGCTCAAGTTGAAGTTTGTGAAGCTTGTCAGAAAGGAAAAATGAAAAGATTTAGTCACAAGTCAAAAATTATGAATTCTATAAGTGCACCATTGCAAATTATTCACATGGACTTATTTGGGCCAAAGAATGTCTTATCAATTTCAAGGAACAAATATGCACTTGTGATGGTGGATGATTTCTCAAGATACACTTGGGGAGAGTTCATGTACTTTAAAGATGAAACTCCACACATCATAATTGAGCACATCAAAAAGATAGGAAAACAGGCTGAAGATTACAATTGTGTGAAAAGATTGAGAAGTGACAATGAAACAGAATTCAGAAATGCTACATTGAGTGAATTCTGCAAAGGCAAAGGCATTATTCAAGAATTCTCAGTTGCCAGAACACCTCAACAAAATGGAGTAGTTGAGAGAAAGAACAAAATATTGGTTGAAGCTACCAGGATAATGCTGCAAGATGCCAAGTTGCCAACAAGTTTCTGGGAAGAGGCTGTTAACACTGCATGTTATACTCAGAACATATATCTCATTAACAAGGCACATGACAAGTCACCTTACTCAATCATGTCTAAAAGAAAGCCTATTGTAAAGCATCTTCATGTGTTTGGAAGCAAGTGTTACATTTTGAAAGACAACTCTGAATATGTGGGAAAAATTGACTCAAAGGTTTTTGAAGAAATTTTATGGGATATTCACTGGAAAGAACAACCTACAAAGTTTATGTGATTGATCAAAAGAAGATTATGGATAGCACAGATATGACCTTTGATGATGACAAGTTTCCAGGCTTGAAATGCCTTGATGATAATGAAGCTGAAGCCCTAGCATTTGAAAACCTCAACATTTATAGTGATTCTGATAGGGAAGATGAAGTTGATGCACAACAGATATTAAATGAAGATACTACTCAACAGGAAAATCATGAAAATGGAAACTCATCTCAAACACCTGAATTTGAGAGCACAAACTCAGGGGGAGAAAGAGAAGAAGGATCCAGTAGTCATACCAACAATGAAGAAAATAATGAAGGCACAAGTCACCAATCTCATACAAGGAAGTGGGATAGAAGTCACACTAGAGAAGAAATTATTGGTGATCCTACTGCTGGTGTGAAGACTATAAGTGCAACTGCTAATGAGTGCCTACATGCATGTTTTCAGTCTCAAGTAGAACCTAAGAAAATTGATTAAGCTCTACTGGATCCTGACTTGATATTTTCCATGTTGGAAGAGCTGAATCAGTTTGAAAGAAGCAAAGTCTGGAAGTTAGTTCCTGCATCAAAGAATAGAAGCATTATTGGAACAAAATGGGTGTTCAGGAATAAAATGGATGAAAATGGTATAGTTACCAGAAACAAAGCAAGGTTGGTTGTAAAAGGCTACTCACATGAAGAAGGAATTACTTATGATGAAACTTTTGCTCCAGTTGCAAGACTTGAAGCAATAAGAATCTTTCTAGCATTTGCTGCACATTTAAATTTTAAAGTATATCAAATGGACGTCAAGAGTGCCTTTCTGAATGGTGAGCTAGAAGAAGAAGTTTATGTGCAACAACCACCTGGCTTTAAAGATCCATAATTTCCAAACTTTGTGTACAAGTTACTCAAGGCTCTATATGGACTAAAACAGGCACCTTGAGCTTGACATGACACACTATCAGATTTCCTACTGAAGCATGGTTTTACTAGAGGTACCATAGACAAGACTCTCTTCTACAAGAAACATGGTGAAGATATGATCCTAGTTCAGATTTATGTGGATGATATCATCTTTGGTTCCACTAATGAGAAGCTTTGCCAAAGATTCTCCAAGCTTATGCAAAGTGAATATGAAATGAGTATGATGGGGGAACTGAGTTACTTCCTTGGACTTCAAGTCAGTCAAAGAAGTGATGGTATCTTCATCAGCCAAACTAAATATGTCAAGGATCTATTAAAAAAGTTTGGAATGGTTGATTGTTCACCTGCATCTACATCTATGTCTATTGTAACAAAGTTGGATGAAGATAAAAAGGGCTAGAGTGTAGATATCTCAAGCTATAGAGGGATGATTGGATCATTGCTTTATTTAATAGCAAGTAGACTAGACATCATGTTTGCAACATGTCTATGTGCAAGATTTCAAGATAATTTAAAAGAATCACATTTGATGGCTGTAAAGAGGATTTTCAGATACTTGAAGGGAACTCCAAACTTGGGATTATGGTATCCCAAGAGAACTGGTTTTGAAGTTATTGGTTACACGGATGCAGATTTTGCTGGATGCAGGGTTAACAGTGTAATATATAAGTGATGATGTCAAAGATCACTGGAGATAACAATATCATCAGTGTCTCTGATCAAAGTATGAAGCAAGCCAGATGGACATCTGATCTAAGGAGGAGATTAATGAACTGTTATTTTTGGTAATCAGTTAAACTTGGGGCCAACCCTAAGTAAGTTGTATTGTTATCTTAATTTGAATTTTGTACTTGTAACACTTAAAGTCTGTAAAAATGCAAAGGAGCAGACTGAAGTCTTTTTCCTGAAACAGTATCAAGCCTAAGGATTCAATATGGAAGAAGATTTAGAAGATCATGCCTCAGAAGAATTTTGAAGAAGCTTGGAGTTGAATAAATCTGTTTGAAAAAAAATACTCTAAGTCAAGATCTTTACAAGTCACAGATTTAATGTTATAGAGAAATCATTCGAGAACTCCAGAATGGCTTATCGAGAAGTTAGGATAGCTACTAGAGAACTCAGGAAGATATCGACAAGCCAAATTGAAGAACTAAAGATTGGAGATATCGACAAGTCATTCCTTCACTAGAGAACTCAGAGTTATCGACAAGTCTACATTCAGTAGAGAACTCTGAGTTATCGATAAGTCAAGTTCCACTAGAGAACTCGGAGATATCGATAAGTCAAAATTCACTAGAGAACTCTGAGATATCGACAAGATGAAGTTGACTAAAGAACTCTGAGATATCAACAAGTCAAGAAGCCACTAGAGAACTAAGAGTTATTGATAACTCAAAGTGAAGATGTGAAGACTAGAGATCTCGACAAGCCTAAAATCTCTTATAGAGAACTGAAGACCTCTACAAGCCAAACTAAACATAGAATACTGGAGAGCTCGATAAGTTAATATACTTATTGAGATGTCAATTGTTTTATAAACCTAAACTGGAGATCTCGAGGTACAATCTCAAAGTACAAAATTGCAGATCAGTTGAATATCCAAGATAAACAATCAACAAACAATCCAACAGCTGGATTGACAAGTCTACAAAAAGCAGCTTGAAGAATGTGCAAGATCAATGACAAAGATTAACTGACAGAGGAAGATTAAAGTGAACACGGGATGCTAAAGATATGTTAGGCCAGAAATGGAAGATCTGCTTTTCTATAAGTAGAAATGACAAGTGTCAGTTTAGAAAAGCTAATAACATGTTTTATTATCCACTGTGTAAACCAGCAGTTAACTAAGTTATAAAGTTAACACTGGTCTTTTAGTCAGTTGTAACAATTTAGATCAAATTTCTTGTAACATTCTCAAGAAGTTGCTAAGCTCTTTATCAACAAAGAGCCTAGAAATTTTATAGCAAAATAGTCTTAATTTTAATATAAAATTAAGTGAGTTTTGAAGATCTGTGTTCTTTATTTTTCTGCAAGTTTAATCTCTGCATGAACACATCTCACTACAAGAATTAATTTACTTTGTTTAACCATAAACATTCAATAACAGCTCAAAAACAGTAAAACACATTCACCCCCCCCCCCGTGTGTTATTCATTTCCTAACAAGTGGTATCAGAGCCAAATCTGAAAGTAAACAGATTTAAGATCTTGGAAGAATGAATACATAGAAAATCAGTAGTATCATAATTCCTACATTTGACAAAGCTAACTACACTCTTTGGAAAAAGAAAATGATGTTGTTCATCAAGATGGCCAATCCACTCTACATTCGGATCCTCAAGGATGGACCTTTCATTCCAACGGTTAGAATTGACGAATCTATAGATGGAGGCAGGATTATCCCAGCTCTTTATGCTCCAAAAGATCCTGCTGAGTTTACTGATCCCGAAAAAGAGAAAGTATCCCTGGATAGTAGCTTGAAATTAATATTGATTGAGTCACTTGAAATGTGATGTACAACAATACTGTCAACTGTAACACTGCCAAGAAAATATGGGAAAAGATTGAGATACTCTGTGAAGGAACTAAAGAAGTTAGGTCAAACCAAAGAAGGATACTGATTTCACAGTATGAGGGTTTCATGACTAAGCTAAAGGAAAGCATTACTGATGTGTTTGAAAGATTCAATAAGCTGATAAATGACTTGCAACTTCATGACAAATACTATGAAGCTGAAGAAGTGAATCTAAAGTTCCTGCTTACTCTCCCTGATCATTTGGAACAGAAAATCTCAGTAATCAGGGAAGGGAGAGACTTAAGCAGAATAAAACTCGAAGTTCTATATGAAATTCTCAAAACATATGAACTAGAGATGATTCAAAGACAATCATTGAGATCTGGTCAAGGACATGTTGTGGATGGCTCAAGTGCTTTAATTGTAAATGAAAGTCAAACATCCAATGAAGAAACAAGATCTCAAACTCCAGTTGCCTCAGTAAGAGAGCAAAGAACAAATGATTCACAGGAACAAGTCATTCTGGAATTGGAAAAGATGAGTTCTACACTCTTCAAGAACTGGATGAGCTACATCAGTCAATGGCTTATTTGGCTAGGAAATTCTCTAATAATAGAGTAAAGAAGCCAAGATACTTCAAGAATAAAGGACAGTCTTTCAACAAAGACAACAGCTGGAAGCAAAAAGGGAAGTACAATTTTGATAGCAAGAATAACTACAAAACTGGATCTGTTGACAGATCTAAGATAAGGTGCTTCAATTGTGATGAACTGGGCCACTTTGCTACAGAATGCAGGAAACCCGAGAAGGTAACAAAAGATGAAGCTTACCTTGAACTTGAAGCAAAGTATGAAGCTCTTCTGAATAAACAGAAAAACAAAGCTTATATTGCAGAAGGTAAAAGTTGGGATGACTATGAAATTGATGAAGATGATGAACTTGGAAACTATGCACTCATGGCTTTGGAGCAAGGAGAATCATCCTCATCTAAATCACAGGTACCAACTCTAACCACCACTGATTTAAATGTGAATCAGTATAAGGAAACTGTTGAGAAGATGAGCCCATAAATGTTTCATATCCACATAAGCATGGTTGCTGCTAATGAAGAAGTTAGCAGATTAACTAAGTTAAATGAGAAGCTTGAGAATGAAAAACAAGGAACTAAATTGTTGACAATGGAGCTTGAATCTTTGAAACAAGAAAATGGTTATCTGAAGAACAACTCAAGTGTGCAAATGAGATTGAGGTTGTGCTAAGGGAAAAACTGGAGAAAAATGAAGTAAAGTTGAAGTCTTTCAATAATGTATCTGAATTGGTTGGTCAGTACCATGAGAAAATCAAACCATGTGCAAACATTGCTATTGGTCTTGATTATGATGCTTTAAACACCAAAAAAAAGAACATAAGGGACAAAGAGAAAGCAACAGAGAATAAAAATGTTCCAGCAATGCTGAAAAAGGTTGGGTCACGTATGTTCAAGGCTTGTGAAGTAGACTTCAGTGAAGAAGAATTGATTATCAAGCAAGAAATTGCAGATGAGGATAGTGAAAAGAAAAATGCAAACTCAACTCAATCTTCTATGGCTGAAAAAAATCTCATGGACAATCAAAGCACCAAGACTCCTGTCAAAGGAACAAAGATTGAAGATGCAAGAAAGAAGAAGAAAAATAGATTTGGGAAAATAGGGATAAACAAAATCAATGATCTAGCTTCTGTTACAGATGCTCCTGGAAAGAAGTGTGAAAAATGTGGATCTACAAATCATCTAACTCACCTTTGTAAAAAGGTTGTTAGTAAGCCAACTGAAGGATCTTGAAAATACAATAAAGCAGATTTAAATGATCCCTACTCATTCTGTGATAAGTTTGACTGCATCCCTTGAAACTTGAAAGTGATGAAGAGTTTCCACAAACTGAGAGTAGACCTTAAAGAAACAAAAATTGAGTCTACATCAGAAAGGGAAAATGCACAACAATCATTGAACTCTATTTTATCTGAAATAACTCACTCTACTTCTGCTAAATCAGTTAATGAGAAGAAAGTACCCAACATTGCTTAGGTCACTAAACATACCTGAATCTCATTGTGTGCAGGGAAAAGTGAAAAAAGTCATATGGATCATTGACAGTGGATACTCCAGATATATGACAGGTGATAAGGCCCTGCTATCACAGTTTGAGGAGAAAGCTGGCCCATTGGTAACCTTTGGAGACAAGAGCAAAGGATTCACAATGGGATATGGCAAGATTGTTTCTGAAAATATTATCATTGATGATGTAGCACTAGTAGTTGGTCTTGAAGTGAATCTTCTCAGTGTTAGCCAATTTGCAGATAAAGGATTTGAAGTTTTATTCAACAAAGAAGAATGTACTTTTTTCAGCAAGAAAACTGGTGAAGTTAATCTGAAAGGAGCAAGGAAAGGAATCTTGTTTATTGCAGACTTTGACTCAACAAATAAAGATGGTATTTGCTGCTTCTACACCAAGGCATCAGAAGAACAAAGCAAGCTATGGCATAAGAAGCTGTCTCACTTGAATTTCAAGGCAATTAACAACTTAGTCAAAAAGGAGTTAGTGAGAGAGATGCCCAAACTGGAATTTGCTCAAGTTGAAGTTTGTGAAGCTTGTCAGAAAGGAAAGATGAAAAGATCTGGTCACATGTAAAAAACTGTGAATTTTATAAGTGCGCACCCTTGCAACTTATTCACATGGACTTATTTGGGCCAGTTAATGTCTTATCAATTTCAAGGAACAGATATGCACTTGTGATGGTGGATGATTTCTCAAGATATACTTGGGTAGAGTTCATGTACTCTAAAGATGAAACTCTACACATAATAATTGAGCACATCAAGAAGATAGAAAAGCAGGCTGAAGATTACAATTGTGTGAAAATACTGAGAAGTGACAATGGAACATAATTCAGAAATGTTACATTAAGTGAATTCTGCAAAGGCAAAGGTATTGTTCAAGAATTCTCAGCTGCCTGGACACCTCAACAAAATGGAGTAGTTGAGAGAAAGAACAGAACATTGGTTGAAGCTGCCAGAACAATGCTGCAAGATGCCAAGTTGCCAACAAGTTTCTGGGAAGAGGCTGTTAAAACTGCTTGTTATACTCAGAACAGATATCTCATTAACAAGGCACATGGCAAGTCACCTTACTCAATCATGTCTAAGAGGAAGCCTATTGTAAAGCATCTTCATGTGTTTGGAAGTAGGTGTTATATTTTGAAAGACAACTCTGAATATGTGGGAAAATTTGACTCAAAGGTTTTTGAAGCAATTTTTCTGGGATATTCACTGGAAAGAACAGCCTACAAAGTCTATGTGACTGATCAAAAGAAGATTATGGAAAGCACATATGTGATCTTTAATGATAACAAATTTCCAGGCTTGAAATGCCTTGATGATAATGAAGCTGAAGCCCTGGCATTTAAAAACCTCAACATTGATAGTGACTCTGATGGAGAATTTGAAGTTGATGCACATCAGAAATTAAATGAAGAGACTACTCAACAGGAAAATCATGAAAATGGAAACTCATCTCAAACACCTGAATTTGAGAGCACAAACTCAGGGGAAAAAGAGAAGAAGAATCCAGCAGTCATACCAACAATGAAGAAAATAATGAAGGCACCAGTCAACAAACTCATACAAGGAAGTGGGATAGGAGTCACACTAGAGATGCAATTATTGGTGATCCTTGTAATAACCCCAATTTTTGGAATTTTTGAAACCCTTATGAATAGTGTTTTACTGATTATGCTGAATAAGAAAACTTTTCATGCCACACTATGTAGGGGTTCTTTTATTGATCTTCTAGGATATTATTAGTACTCTATGTGGTATATAAGTGTATGTAAAGATCGTCAGAATCCAAATCCGAACACTTTGATTTTTCCCGAAAATCCACCAGATACCGAAAGAATTGAGTATAAGGTAACATGAGTAATAAAATTTAAATTCAAGGATTATAAGAGAGGATCATAAAAGGAATATAATGTATTGAGAAAGGTTAAGGGAACCCAAGTAGTAAGATCCCGGGTATGATCCCTCAAACGATAAACGAGAACAAAAGTTAAGTGAACCGTATAACAGATCAGCGGTCATTAGCCAAGTGATTAGGACTTAATCAAGGGGTTAGTGGAGAGTGATGTCATCTCACCAACAAGAAGAGGAGAAGTGTGAGAGGATGACATGGGAAGATGACCTAAGCATGACCAAAAGAGAAGTGTGTTGTTGGTTGATTGTGAACCACACAAAATTTACCATGGTAATAATCTAATTAACAAACCAAGTGGATCAACCAAGCCAAAAACAAATCATAAACATCAAAAAACACAAAACACTTCCATTTTCAAGAAGAGCTCTCAGCTTTGTCCATTTCAAAGGAAGAAAAAAACTCAAATCCTAGTTCCAAGCTTTGTTAATTAGTGAGGTAATTATCTAAGGTTCCTTGTACATAGATATGGATATCCTATAAGTTTAAGCTTCAAATTCCTTCACAATCTCTTCCAATAATTCAAGGAAGAAGATGGTGAATAGTAAATTTAAAAAAATAACTTTAGTTTTCTTGAATTTTTATGAAAGTTTAAGGCTATACAATCAAGGATCAAGGTTCTTTAGGCATTCAAAGCTCTTGTGTTGTGTTAAGAAGCTTCAAGAAGGTATAAACTCCAAACCCTAGCTTTAATTTTGAGTATTTAGGAATGGTTATGATTGATATAGTATATGTGAAGCATGATGCTTGTTTGTTTAAAGCTTGGTTGAGTTCGTAGAGATTTTGATGGTTGACTCTTGGTTATTAGTTAATGATCTTAATATGGTTAGTAGCTTTTGTTGTGATTGAATGAGTTGGTTAAAACATGAAGTAATGGACTGATGTGGTGAGGTTTGGAGGGATTTTGGGTTGTAATGTTGATTGTGGGTTGATTGTGGATTGATTTGGAGTTGTACAAATTTGGTAATCGCGTAAACATAGCAGTCGTAATGTCCGATTATCCTAGACTGTTTTTGTTCATAACATCAGGACCCGAGAACTCACTGTTAGGTTTTTACCATTTCCATGATTAGATAGTTCATGTTACGAGCTTCGTTTTGATATGTGGTACGCTTGAATCCGATGTACGATTTAGGAGAAACGACCGTTTTAAGTAACGGCGTTTCGTGAACAAACCATTTCCCCTCGCCTTACTTTGAAACCTTGGTTAAGGACCTTAAATGACTAATTGGGATATGAAACAATTATGTTAAGTGGATTAGGCAGTTGGTAAGGTACTCCCGAAAGAATCGCCTTAAAACTCTTAATGGTTAATTTATTAAAAATAGTGGAGCCGAGGGTACTCGAGCGACTTAAGTGAATCGTTAAGCGCGGAAGCGAACGTTAGGGGTCTAATTGGTTAAAGTATAGTTTCTTAAGTGACCGGGGTTTAATTCTGACTTATGTTGTTGTTCATAGGTTATCGGACCCACTCTAAGCTTAAGTCTATCCGGGAACATAGGTGTAACACCCCCAAATCCGGGGTCGGGGATCCGGGTTGTCATGAGTTCCATTTCTCTTAATAATACCCAATCTTAATAAATAATCAACTACTCTGTACTGTGACCCCACAATAAACACACACACCACAAGTTATAGTCTTAGAGATGAACACTCAAAAATAACACAAGTCCTTATATTCCACAATTATAAATCGTTACACCTTAAAAGAGTTCTGAATAAATTTACATATTCCTTGCCATTTATACATTTCATATTATACATAAGTCTGGTTCATCAATAGTTGAAAACCTAGCCTATTGGTAGCTCCTACCTCAGCTACGGCGGCATCAACGCTTCCAGAAGACTGCGGAACGTTTTCTAACCGCTTGCGAATCGGGAGCTTGGTCCTGTTCATCTTTTCTATCTGTTGTTGTGTGATGAAAGAAGAAAGCAAGGGTGAGCAGCAAGCCCACCAAAATAATATATATAATGATTAACAATATATGAGCCTTCTCATAGTACTCATGAAAGTCTTGGTCAAAAGAAATGAACCAAGTTTGATATCTTAATGCGATGAAGTCGCAAAATATTCAGTATATATACATATATACTTTTCAAAATCTTGGAAGTCCTTTTCCATGCATAATATACACAGAGTTCCAGTTTATAACTGTATAAAACTATCGTTGCAAGGTGATCTCATATATCTAACCTTGTCTCAACGTTTTTCTGAAAATCTTTGATATGCATAAGGTAATCATTTACTAGATATAAGTTTAAAAGATGAAGTTACAAGATACTCCAATATACTTATATCTTTTCCAAATACTACTTGAACTACCACCGTTCAGGTTATAATGAGCTTTCAACAGTTCATCACATAGATGAGACTACAAGACAAGATTTGAATAGATTAATCTTTGAATATCATTATAAATAATGAAGTTACGAGATACTTCATTAAGTCCCGATATATATATACACCTATATATATACATTCTTTATACAGTTCCTGAAAACCTCTGTCATGTAAAGTATGAACAGAGTTTGTAACATCCAATAAATTTTTGGAAGGAAAAAGAATTGTGGCATAAACCCGATATCTTGCTGATCAGGCAAAGATACCAAAAAGTAACCTTTTCTACTAGTAGATGGACGAATTCCCCACTGGTCATCACCCTGGTCGCAATAGGACCTTATGCTGGACTGCCACTCAGCCACTTACGCATTTGATGGACTCCCACTGAGCCACTTACACTATCATGGACGCCCACTGAGCTCATGTTGCTTATGCCGACTCGATAGATGGACTTACTTCCCGAACGTTGGGTAAGTAATCAATTCATTTACCAAAACCGCAACCTTGTTGCGAATATAAAATACACCACAGAGCCGGATCCCTCTGGTTTTGAGCGAGTATTTAAATCCCCTTTAAAAGGAAGATCTTAAATATATAAAAAATGAGTTTTGGGATCCGCTCTAACTTTTAAAAATCATTTTAAAGACTCGAAAACACTTTAAAGAGTGCTTGGAGTAATGCTGATTTAATAAAGTAAATCAGTCCCAATATATTAGAAAATATATGAATATTATTATTTAAATAATATTCCCATAAAGAATAATCTTTATACAAATAATTGAAGTAGAAGTTGTAAAACTTATACTTGAAATGAGTATTAAATAACCAAAGATATACTTATACGAAAGTACTATCTTTATTTGAATAATCAAAAATAAGTTTGATTATCGACACCTTATTCTTTAATAAAATAAAGAATATATTTCAGTAAATAATCGGAGTCATAGGTCCTCAAATGGATATTCAAATATTATTCATTAAATAATATAAACTGAGTCATAAGCCCCCGAATGAATATTCGAAATAATATTAATTAAATAAAATAAAAGGAGTCATAAGCCCCCGAATGAATATTCGAAATAATATTCATTAAATAAAATAAAAGGAGTCATAAGTCCTCGAGTGAATATTGAAGTAATATTCATTAAATAAAATAAAAGGAGTCATAAATCCTCGAATGAATATTCAAGTTATATTCATTAAATAAAATAAAAGGAGTCATAAATCCTCGAATGAATATTCAAGTAATATTCATTAAATAAAATAAAAGGAGTCATAAATCCTCGAATGAATATTCAAGTAATATTCTTTAAATAAATAAAAGGAGTCATAAATCCTCGAATGAATATTCAAGTAATATTCATTAATTAATATAAAGTTATCGAATAAACCTTATTCGGTTAATAGTTTTAAAAACTATAATACTCGGGAGCCTCGCCTCCCGATTTTAGAAAAAGTTCACCTTTGGATTCCCTATACTAAGGGTATACTCAAATACCGCTTATCTCTAGCATAGGTATTATCAACTGAATCAACAGATATGTGCATTAAGAATACGAAACAGGCATGCATATATACCATATCACATGCTACAATATATCGCAAGAATTTGCTAATAACAAATATGCATTTATCACAAGATCATGCATATACACATATACATCACAACAACAGTTATACAGGTAGAAAACTTGCCTGAGTGACTGGGGGTAATAAAAGGCCTGGGACGAGTCTGGCAACCTATAAACAACATATAAGTCGCAATTAAACCAAAGTCGCTTATGAATCTATACTGTAACCACTCTAGACTCTAATGCTCGCTTTGCGCTTTGCGCTTAACGATTCACTTAAGTCGCTCGAGTACCCTCGGCTCCACCATTTTTAATAAATTAACCATTAAGAGTTTTAAGGCAATTCTTTCGCGAGTGCCTTACCAACTGCCTATTACACTTTACATAAATGTTTCATACTCCAATTAGTCATTTAGGGTCTTTAACCAATGTTTCAAAGTAAGACGAGGGGTAATAGTTCGTTCGCGAAACGCCGTTACTTAAAACGGTCGTTTCTCCTAAACCGTACATCGGAATCAAACGAACCACATATCAAGACGAAGCTCATAACATCAACTATCTAAATATGGAAATGGTCAATACCTAGCAGGGAGTTCTCGGGTCCTAATGTTATGAACAAAAGTAGTCTTAAGTAAATCGGATATTACGACGGCTATGTTTACGCGATTTCCCAATTTTATACCATCTCAAATCGACCACCAATCAATCCCAATTCATTCATACAACCAACATCCCTCCAAAACACACTACCACAGTCCCAACACCTCAAGTTCTTCCAATTTATGTTATTCTCATCATGAATTTAAACTATACTTAATTCCTTTAATAAATCAACAAGATTCAACATTCATTTCACTACCACTCCAACCCAAACTCTAAACAAACAAGCTTCATGCTTTACATATACTATATCAATCATAACCATTCCTAAATACTCAAAACTAAAGCTAGGGTTTGGAGTTTATACCTTCTTGAAGCTTCTTAACACAACACAAGAGCTTTGAATGCCTAAAGAACCTTGATCCTTGCTTGTATAACCTTAAACTTTCATAAAATTCAAGAAAACTAAAGTTATTTTTTTGAAAGTTACTATTCACCATCTTCTTCCTTGAATTATTGGAAGAGATTGTGAAGGAATTTGAAGCTTAAACTCATGGGATAGCTATATCTATGCATAAGGAGTACTAGATAATTAACTTACCAATTAAGGAAGCTTGGAACTTGAATTTTGAAATTCTTCTTCTTGAAAATGGGGAAAAGCCGAGAGCAAGCTTGGAAGAAAGAGAGATTTTTGTGTTTGTGATTTGTTTAGCTTTGCTTGGTTGGTTTTGTTTTGATTTTTGGTTAATTACCTTATTAACCTTATATTTGTGTGGTTATAAACCAACCACACCTCCTCCTTCCCTATGTCATGCTTGCATCACCTTATTGTGTCATCATTTCTTACTTGCCCTCTCCTTATTGGTTGGATGACCTCATCATCCCTAACCTCCTTGATTAACTTCCTAATTGTTTGCCTAATGACCGCTGATCTGTTATACGGTTCGCTTAACTTTCGTTTCCGTTTATCGTTTGAGGGATCATACCCGAGATCTTATTACTGGGGTTTCCTTAACCTTCCTCAATACATTATAATCCTTTTATGATCCTCTCTTAAAATCCTTGAATTTAAATCCTTTTTATCCTGTTACCTTATACTCAATTCTTTCGGTATCTGGTGGATTTTCAGGAAAAATCAAAGTGTTCGGATTTGGATTCTAACGATCTTTACATACACTTATATCCCATGTAAAGTACTAATAAGATCTCAGAATAACAATAGAAGAACCCCTACATAGTGTGGCATGAAAAGTTTTCTCATTCAGCATAATCTGCAAAATCACTATTCATAAGGGTTTCAAAAATTCCAAAATTTGGGGTTATTACAGTCTCCCCTCCTTAAAAGGATTCCGTCCCGAAATCAGATAGAAAATGAATAGGGATACTCTCTTAACATTGCACTTTCTAACTCTCGAGTAAATTTTCCCACATTGTGGTTCTTCTATCAAACTCTGAATAGTTTGATAACCCTTCTCCTAAGCACTTGTTCCTTTTCACTCTATAATCCTTCCTGGTTGCTCCATATAGGTTACGTCGGGTTGCATGTCTATGTGCTCATATGCCCCTATTTATCTGGCATCCGAATTACACTTCCTTAACATTGATACGTGGAACACGTTAAGAACTTGCTACATGTTCGGGGGTAGGGCTAGCTCATATGCTAGCTTCCCAATACGTCTTAATATATCCAAGGGTCCAACAAATTGTAGACTTAGCTTTCCTTTCTTTCCGAACCTCATCAATTCTTTTCAAGGGAATACTTTTAACAATACAAGGTTCCCTCCTTCATACTCTTTGTCCTTTCATTGTCAAATCAGCATACTTCTTATGTCCATCTTGGGCTACTCCCAGCCGTCCTCTGATTAGATCTATTATATCCCTGGTCCTTTGGACTACTGCGGGTCCGAGCATCTTGCGCTCTACAGCTTCATCCTAACATAAGGGAGATCGACATTGTCTTCCCTCAAGGATCTCATATGGCGACATCTCGATAATGACATATGATCTATTGTCGTAAGAAAACTCAATCTGTGTTAAGTGATCATTCCAATTTCTTTCAAGTCTATTGCACAGACTCTCATTATAGCTTTTAGCATTAGAGCTTTTGCTTCTCAATACCCATTCTTTTCCAGTTCGTAATCGCTACTACCTTCTGTTCCTAATATTATACTGGTTATACTTTTGCTCGTTAGCGTTCTATAACCTTTTAATAACCACGTCAACCTTAATATTACGAACGCGTTAAAATCGGAATACCACCGTACTGATACTACTTCCTTTAACTGCTTCCATCTTCGAAAGCTTGATCCATCATATAGAAGTAAAGGAATTTGTTGAGAGATCACTATGATCATGAACACTTGTTCTATTGCATAGTTAGTACAGAAGGTGGCCAGCCTTTAGTACTTGACAAGCAATTAAACAACATGTGGTATCCTACTAGGCTTCTATCACATAGATAGATAGTCATTCGGCAATACCTCCCCTTCTGGAAGAGTTGTTCTTCTCAGCTTATATGAAATGAAAAGAAGAGAAAAGAACGAATTGAAGAGAATTGTATATATGAAAAAAATATACTGCCACAAAATATCTGGCTTGGAACCTACCTCTGAATTATAGAGGTTTGTCATAGGAGAACAAAACATATGCGTATATATATCAACATCAGGTATTATAACATCGTATTTCACCTGCCTAAATATTTTTGATATTCTGTCCATCATTCTATGGACCCATGTTCTTGCTCAAGCTTATACACAATCATCTTTGAAACTCCCTCGACATCGAAAATCGAATCTGGGATTTCATTCTAGACATCATCGTTACTAGAATTCTATGCTTGCACCACAACCTTCCTCATATAGTAATACCACTCTCTTTTCATAAGAGGGAATAAATATTCAATAGGTAGATACTCTACTTAATTAGTCTATCAATGATAACTTATACACTACCACGACCCGATTAGTGGTACTCAATCTCAACATCCATTCCAATACAACTCTCACGGTTGTAAGTAATCGGCTCATTACTCGTAGAATCATTCCTGCATTACTGTGGTCCACCGTTGACCTATTGTAGTCATTCGTTTTCCATGAAGTCTTAATAGCTAACCATACGGAGTCCATACATATCGTATCGAATTCTTCTAAGGAGGTAACATGATCACCGTTCATGATTCATGAAGAACACTCCTGAACTTGACGTACATATGACATGAAGCAGATAAAATTGCAGAAGAGTTTCAATGAAAGCAACGATAGCAGGTTAATACCATTATTAACCATATGTCTTTATTAGGAGACATGAAGCTCAAAGGTTCATTTAGTCCTTTCGTAACATGATCCTGGCTTATCTTAAGATATGACCCTCTAAGATAGATAGCCCGCTCATGGCGATTATACGAATTAAACCTTTACCAAACTACTATTACAGTTGGGTATTGCACAGTCATCAGAAGGAATGTCAATCTTTCAAATCATAATACAATCTTCATAGCTTTAACCATTATCATTGTATTCTTCTGGCACGAGCGCCGATAATTGTCTTCTTACTCTTAAAGTATCGGCCACCTCTTTGGCCCTTCCTGATAGTAATATTTCCTTACAATCAATGTCATTTTAACCACCTTCACTAAATTTTCTACCTCATTTCCAATCACTGCTTGTGTGAAGATGTTTTCCTTAAAATATGATGAGTAAAAAAATATCACCATTTTTCCATAAGTTATTGCCTCAGTCTTTAGAGGTTAATCATTGTCACGACTGACTCTCGATCATACTTAGGACATCTTTTATCTTAGGTCCTAATTGCCCTGAACAATTTCGACCTTTACTGGTTCGATCCATACTTTCTTGTGGTTTAACACGTGCCCCACTTGGCATTATTATAATTACGTCACATTTCCTTTATCAAAATTTCTATTCTTGAGAACTTTGAATATTACCTTTCTCCTTGTAAAACCTCTAAGGTTATCCTTGAATCGTTCCTCATGTATTCCCTAGATACAGGGCATATCAAGATACCATTTATTAATACCAGAATCATTGTCTATATACTTCTGAAAAATTTCTCCACTGATCCTTAAAGGTTGTTATTACCTTTATCCTTTCCAATTCATACTGTCAAAACTCATGATGTCCCTATTAAGGGCGAAATGCCAACCTTTATGCATTCCCCTAGGATTCATTTCAAGTTATCGAGGTTCTATCCTTACTTCTACCTTTAAAAAGGTACATGCATCCTTCCATGGATAGATCAAGTCATATATCCTTGATAGATTATCTTATTCAATTATTCCCACCTCGATAGTATATGCCTAATTTTCACAATAACACCTGTATTCAAAATGAGGTCAATCGATATGGCCTCCAAAAGATAACAACGGTTATCCGCTTTTCTTGCCTAATTTGGTAACGATAACAAGGATGTTCTGGAAGATATTGGTCGTGTTCAACGCGAACTTCTTCTTAATAATTCCTTATTTACTTTTGTTGTTTATCTCAACAGTCATCTCAATGTTGGGATATCTTTCATACCTGGCGTCTCCCTTTCTGGGTTTCAAGCCACCGGTCTTACACTTCATATTCTTGAAGGTCACTTCCTTCATCCAATTTTCCTAATTTCTTACTTCCTTGTCTCCCCAGTCTATCCGCGTTTTATTATTTATCCTTCGAACTATCTCAAGGTTTCCTCGAATCCTCCCAACTTACAGGGGATAAAATATATGTATCTCTTATGCCTTCCACCATCAATTTTAACTCATGGTGAATCACCCTCATCCTGACGATTACATACTTTTCTATTTCTATTGCTACGAGTCTTTAGGGTTTCCTCATACCCAACTCCTTTATCATTCCTCACACTCTACTGCCTTTATATTCCTTTCCACTTCAGTTTCTTTTTATTTTCCTTTCTCTTATCATTATTTCATGAACCAACACAACATAAGTATTGATTTCAAACATCCCGTCATTCTGGATTCGTGCCCTCAGAACGAATCTTGACAACTTTTACAACTTAGATTCATAATTCATCATACTCGTCTGCCTTTGCTCTGGCTCTAAAGCTTTTACAATATCTCCATAACCTTGGGAAGTAGTTTCCTGAAAACAATTGATTGAACTTAAATCAGTTTATTATAATCTCTTGCTCCGTGCCTTCCTTGGCCTTTCACCAGCGGGTGGTCTCTCTCTTAGGAGGGTAAGTGACAAAAACAGTCTTTTGTGGTTCGTCAATCATTTAGAATCTCAAATGATTCCTCTATTTCCTTTAGCCAGGCTCTTGCCTCGGCTGGGCCAGCTTGTTCCTTGGAACTCTGAGAGCTTAGCGACTTAGAGGTCCTAAAAGAATTTCCCACTACATTGTTTCCCTCAAGGTGGTGGTTAGGAATAAAGTATAAGTTCTGTTTAGACAGGTCCATGAATTTCCGTATAGGAGTACCGTCTCGGGTCTCCTGATCTCGCTCGACTTCTGTTTTCTCAGTCTAAATATTTCTTCCTACTCCCCATAATTGGGGTCATCTTTTAATTTAAACTCCTCATTTTCCACTTTAGTATATTCTGGGTTCCTTATATCTTAATTGCGACCTCCCTGATTATCACATTCAAGGTTTGCCCCTAATCTTATTCCTTGTGGGGGCATATTAGTTGGAAAAATTTTGAGAATCTCTGGATATTTGTCTTACTTACTTTGCTTAAGTCTTTCCCTCGTTCAGTCCTTGCACGATTGCAAATTATGAATTCTCAAGTTCGATAAACTTCATTACACTCTCTTAAGTGTTAATAGAGCAATTAACGATGTGATCTTATCACAAAAAAACTGATCTGAACTGAAATTAACGAATATATACATAACCATTTGTTCGAGGGTACAACAACTGAACACATTAAAGAGAATTACATCATTGGATCTGATCGCTTCCATCCCAAAAGTACTACCATAGATAATCATCTAGTCATTAAAACTAATCATCCATAACTTAGGGTAATCCTCCAAAAGCGGTGCTGCATGAAATTCTTGTCAGATTGCTCAGACTCTGCACACTATCATGGATCAAGAAATGCGGGCACACACAACATCCCTAACCTGCTCCATTAAAGCGGTGATAAGGTCTAAGATAGTTGCAAGTAGAGCTGGATTAATCTGACCCTCAAGATGGCCTCTAGCTGTAACACGGGTGGTAGCCTCAATCCTTTCCATGCTATACGCTAATCCTACCGGAAGTACTCCGCCCTCAATCCTTGGTGCAGTAAGTCGGTCCAACAGATCACTTCTAACATTACGGGCCTCAGACAGGCCACCCAACGTCATATGATAATTGGCGATAAGAGAAGCCTGAGTGGTAGCATCTAGCAATCCATGGGGTGCAGGTGGCGCAGACCCAGGAGATCCAAATGAATAACCAAGCACGGTATCAGGTGACAATGGTGCAGGAGATAAAGGTAGCATTTCCTCAGTAGGTGATGGGCTCTGTACCAGGGATGGAACAGGAATTGGTGGAACCTCATGGATGTCTACAGGAACCTCTGGAAGAGGGTCTGATACTGGTATAATTGGTGTCGTGGAAGGCCCTACTCCTTCTGCCCTCATTAACCTTTGTGCCCTTGGTAACTCTTTATCCTCTAGTGCCACCCTCGCGGCCATTCTTGCTCTGATAGTCGCCCTGACTACGGTCGTCAATTCCTCAGCGGTCCTCTCTTCATTCTCATCAGGATCCTCCATGAGATCCTCCTCAGCCACAATCCTTTCCGGAATAACATCCTCAACCGCAACATTCTCAATATGAATCTCATCTGGTGCCTCATTAGGGTACTCTATCGGATTCACAATTTGATCTCCAACTTGTAATAAAACATCCTCATGCTGATGCTCCTGAACCTCAGGGTTCGGTGCCCCGCTGCCCTATACGAGAACGAACTATGTTACTATCATGATATTTATAAGGGTTCACGTAAGGGTTTTAACTCTCAGTACTACGTTAGGTAGCCCGACTATGAACTTGGCAAGAGTTCTTATTATCTTTGTGAGTTTATTATTATATCGTCGCATCATCTCTGAGGTTTATAACGCTTAGCTTTGATACCACTTTTGTAACACCCCCAAATCCGGGGTCGGGGATCCGGGTTGTCACGAGTTCCATTTCTTTTAATAACACCCAATCTTAATAAATAATCAACTACTCTGTACTGTGACCCCACAATAAACATACACACCACAAGTTATAATCTCAGAGATGAACACTCAAAAATAACACAAGTCCTTATATTCCACAATTATAAACCGTTACACCTTAAAAGAGTTCTGAATAAATTTACATATTCCTTGCCATTAATACATTTCATATTATACATAAGTCTGGTTCATCAATAGTTGAAAACCTAGCCTATTGGTAGCTCCTACCTCAGCTACGACGGTATCAACGCTTCCAGAAGACTGCGAAACATTTTCTAACCGCTTGCGAATCGGGAGCTTGGTCCTGTTCATCTTTTCTATCTGTTGTTGTGTGATGAAAGAAGAAAGTAAGGGTGAGCAGCAAGCCTACCAAAATAATATATATAATGATTAACAATATATGAGCCTTCTCATAGTACTCATGAAAGTCTTGGTCAAAAGAAATGAACCAAGTTTGATATCTTAATGCGATGAAGTCGCAAAATATTCAGTATATATACATATATACTTTTCAAAATCTTGGAAGTCCTTTTCCATGCATAATATACACAGAGTTCCAGTTTATAACTGTATAAAACTATCGTTGCAAGGTGATCTCATATATCTAACCTTGTCTCAACGTTTTTCTGAAAATCTTTGATATGCATAAGGTAATCATTTACTAGATATAAGTTTAAAAGATGAAGTTACAAGATACTCCAATATACTTATATCTTTTCCAAATACTACTTGAACTACCATCGTTCAGGTTATAATGAGCTTTCAACAGTTCATCACATAGATGAGACTACAAGACAAGATTTGAATAGATTAATCTTTGAATATCATTATAAATAATGAAGTTACGAGATACTTCATTAAGTCCCGATATATATATTCACCTATATATACATTCTTTATACAGTTCCTGAAAACCTCTGTCATGTAAAGTATGAACAGAGTTTGTAACATCTAATAAATTTTTGGAAGGAAAAAGAATTGTGGCATAAACCCGATATCATGCTGATCCGGCAAAGATACCAATAAGTAACCTTTTCTACTAGTAGATGGACAAATTCCCCACTGGTCATCACCCTGGTCGCAATAGGACCTTATGCTGGACTGCCACTCAGCCACTTACGCATTTGATGGACTCCCACTGAGCCACTTACACTATCATGGACGCCCACTGAGCCCATGCTGCTTATGCCGACTCGATAGATGGACTTACTTCCCGAATGTTGGGTAAGTAATCAATTCATTTACCAAAACCGCAACCTTGTTGCGAATATAAAATACACCACAGAGCCGGATCCCTCTGGTTTTGAGCGAGTATTTAAATCCCCTTTAAAAGGAAGATCTTAAATATATAAAAAATGAGTTTTGGGATCCGCTCTAACTTTTAAAAATCATTTTAAAGACTCGAAAACACTTTAAAGAGTGCTTGGAGTAATGCTGATTTAATAAAGTAAATCAGTCCCAATATATTAGAAAATATCTGAATATTATTATTTAAATAATATTCCCATAAAGAATAATCTTTATACAAATAATTGAAGTAGAAGTTGTAAAACTTATACTTGAAATGAGTATTAAATAACCAAAGATATACTTATACGAAAGTACTATCTTTATTTGAATAATCAAAAATAAGTTTGATTATCGACACCTTATTCTTTAATAAAATAAAGAATATATTTCAGTAAATAATCGGAGTCATAGGTCCTCAAATGGATATTCAAATATTATTCATTAAATAATATAAACTGAGTCATAAGCCCCCGAATGAATATTCGAAATAATATTAATTAAATAAAATAAAAGGAGTCATAAGCCCCCGAATGAATATTCGAAATAATATTCATTAAATAAAATAAAAGGAGTCATAAGTCCTCGAGTGAATATTAAAGTAATATTCATTAAATAAAATAAAAGGAGTCATAAATCCTCGAATGAATATTCAAGTAATATTCATTAAATAAAATAAAAGGAGTCATAAATCCTCGAATGAATATTCAAGTAATATTCATTAAATAAAATAAAAGGAGTCATAAATCCTCGAATGAATATTCAAGTAATATTCATTAAATAAAATAAAAGGAGTCATAAATCCTCGAATGAATATTCAAGTAATATTCATTAAATAAAATAAAAGGATCTCGAATGAATATTCAAGTAATATTCATTAATAATATAAAGTTATCGAATAAACCTTATTCGATTAATAGTTTTAAAAAATATTCATATATATATATGTATATATAATACTCGGGAACCTCGCCTCCCGGTTTTAGAATAATGTTTCGATAATCAAACTTATTTTCGATTATTCAAATAAAGATCGTACTTTCGTATAAGTATACTTTGGTTATTTATTATTCATTTCAGGTATGAGTTTTAAAACTTCTACTTCGATTATTTTTATAAGGATTATCCTTATAGGAATATTATTTAAATAATAATATTCAGATATTTTCTAATATATCGGGACTGATTTATTTTATTAAATCAGCATTACTCCAAGCATTCTTAAAAATGTTTTCGAGTCTTCAAAATGATTTTAAAGGTTAGAGCGGATCCCAAAACTTGTTTTCAAATTTAAGATCTTCCTTTCGAAGGGGATTTAAATACTCGCTCAAAAATCTGAGGGATCCGGCTCCGTGATGTATTTTTATATTCGCAACAAGGTTGCTGCTTTGATAAAAGAGTTTTTAATTACTTACCCAACACTCGGGAAGTAAAATTCTTGGAATAAGTTAATCCATTAATAGGCATCGCCTGGGAAATATCGGTGAGTTTTTCTTTCCAACTAGATGCGACTTCTTGTGGAGTCGTATCAACAAGTTCCTACTTGGGGAAAGGGGAGACGAGCTTTACGTTTCAGAGTCATGGATTTCATCTGAACTAGGAGTGGCGTAAGTGGTCGAGTGGCGCCGGCCCAGCCTTATTTATTGGCCCAAATGGCCCGGAAGTTCCGCTAAGACGGTCCAGTCCTTAGGAGTCCAGTGTTCGGTTGACAAGTAAATCCGACTGTTCTCCTCTACATGTAGAAAATGGTGGGGTTGCACTACTGCGACTGATCATCGTGAGTGGTCTTCCTGGCGCGGCAAACTCCCGTAATGAGTTCATCATCCAGTTGGATATTTCTGCAACACTACCCAGAGCACTTCGATAGAAAGGCTACGGCTGGGCGATTGTTGAGTGTTGGCAGGGTCGAGTTTTCAAAATGATGTTTCCATCAAATGAAGTATCTCGTAACTTCGTTTCTTTTGAATGATATTTCAAAGATTGATTCTATACAAGTTATGCCTTGTAGTCTCATCTATGTGATGAACTTTTAAAACTAATTATAACTTGAACAGTGGTAGTTCAAGTAGTATTCGGAAAAGATATAAGTATATTGGAGTATCTTGTAACTTCATCTTTTAAACTTATATCTAGTAAATGATTACCTTGTGCATGTCAAAGATTTTCAGAAAAACGTTGAGACAAGGTTAGATATATGAGATCACCTTGCAACGATATTTTTATACAGTTATAAACTGGAACTCTGTGGATGTTATACATGTCAGAGGATTTCAAATATTGTGAAAAGTATATATATATATATATATATGTATATATATACTGAATATTTTGCGACTTGGTCGTGTTAAGATATCAGCTTGGTTCATTTCTTTTGACCAAGACTTTCATGAGTACTATGAGAATGATCATATATTGTTAATCATTATACATATTATTTTGGTGGGCTTGTTGCTCACCCTTGCTTTCTTCTTTCATCACACAACAACAGATAGAAAAGATGAACAAGACCAAGCTTCCAATTCGCAAGCGGTTAGAAAATGTTCCGCAGTTTTCTGGAAGCGTTGATGCCGCCGTAGCTGAGGTAGGAGCTACCAATAGGCTAGGTTTTCAACTATTGATGAACCAGACTTATGTATAATATGAATTGTAATAATGGCAAGGAATATGTAAATTATTCAGAAACCCTTTTAAGGTGTAACGGTTTATAATTGTGGAATAATATGACTTGTGTTATTTTTGGTATTCATCTCTGAGACTATAACTTGTGGTGTGTGTGTGTGTGTGTATTGTGGGGTCACAGTACTCAGTAGTTGGTTGACTGTTAAGATTAAGTATTGATAAGGGAAATGGAACTCATGACAACCCGAATCCCCGACCCCGGATTTGGGGGTGTTACAGAAATGGTATCAGAGCTAAGCGTTATAAACCTCAGAGATGATGTGACGTTAAGATAATAAGTTCACTAAGATAATAAGAACTCTTGCCAAGTTCATAGTCGGGCTACCTAACGTAGTACTGACAGTTAAAACCCTTATGGGAACCCTTATAAATATCGTGATAGAAGCGTAGTGCGTTATCGTATATGGTAGCGGGACTCCGAACCCTGAGGTTGAGGAGCAACAGCGCGATGATGTTTTATTACTAATTGGAGATCGGATTGTGGATCCGATAGAGCGTCCTAACGCAGGACCAGATGATGTTCATATTGAGGACGTAGCGGTTGAGGACGTTGTCCTAGAAGGGATTGTTGCTGAGGAGGATCCCGTGGAGGATCCTAACCAGAATGAATAAAGGACCACTGAGGAATTGATGACCATGGTTAGGGCGACTACCAGAGGTAGGATTGGCCGGTCACTACCGGAGGTTCGTTCAAGTTTATAAAGATAGTAGCCCCTTTAAGGCGGCTTACTCGTAAGACTGAGAAGTTCGAATGGACAGAGAAATGCGAGAACAGCTTTTAAGAACTAAAGAAAAGGTTGGTGACGGCCCCTATGTTGGCGTTGCCAGATGGAAAAAGGAGATTTTGTGATGTGTAGTGACGCTTCGCATAAGGAATTAGGGTGCTTCTTATACAGCACAACAAGGTAATCGCGTACGCGTCAAGACAATTAAGGGAATATAAAATTCGATATCCCCACCCATGAGCTTGGGCTCGTGGCAATAGTTTTGCCATAAAGATTGGAGGCACTACTTGTATGGAGAGAAGTGCAAGATTTACACAAGCCATAAGTGCTCTAGTGCATTTTCACGCAGAAAGAGCTCAACATGCGCCAGAGGAGGTGGTTAGAGCTAATCAAGGATTACGATTAATAGATTCTTTATCATCCAGGGAAAGCCAAAATGGTGGCTAATGCCCTTAGTATAAAGGAGAGACTCAAGATGAAAATATCTTTGGGAGAGTTGATAAGAGGTTTTGAGAAAATGGAAATAGAAGTGAAGGTAATTGGAGCCGGTACCGAAAAGCTGTTTGAGATTGCAATACAACCCGAATTATTGGAAAGATCATATTGTGCCAAGAAAAAGTGATGAATGAAGGCAGAGAGCCAACAAATAGAGAAGAGATTAATACCGAGAAAGGGGATAAGGGAATAATGAGGTATTCCTACATAATTTGGGTTCCAAACGTTCAAGAGCTTAAGGACGAGATATTAGGCGAAAGCCATAGTTCGAGGAATAAGATTTAGGGCAAACCCTGAATGTGATAGTCAGGGAGGACGCCATCAAGATAGAAGGAACCCATAACTTAATGAAGTGGAAAATGAGGATTTAAAACATGTAGGATGACCCCGATTATGGGGAGGATGAGAAAACATTTTATACTGAGAAAACCGAAGTCGAGCAAGATAGGGAGAACCAGGACGGTACTCCTATGGGGAAATTCATGGACCTGCCTAAACAAAACTTATACTTTTACCCCAACCACCACCCTGAGGAATCAATGCGGTGGGAAATTCTTTCATGACCTTTAAGTCGCTAAGCTTTCAGAGTTCCAAGGAACAAGGTGACCCAGTCGAGGCAAGAGCCTGGATAAAGGAAATATAGGAACCATTTGAGAATCTAAATAATTGACGAAGCGAAAAAAACTGTTTTTGTCACTTACCTTTCTAAAAGAGAGGCCACCCGCTGGTGAAAGACCAAGAAAGGCACGGAGCCAGAGGTTATAATAAACTGATTAAAGTTCAGTCAATTGTTTTCGGGAAAGTAATTCCCAAGGTTATAGAGATAGTGTAAAATCTTTAGAGCCAGAACAAAGGCGGACGAGTATAATGAGTTATAAAACTAAGTTTTAAAAGTTATCAAGATTCGTCTGGAGGACAAGAATTCTAGAACGACGTGATGTTTGAAATCAATGCTTATGTTGTGTTGGTTCATGAAATGGTTGTAATAGAAATGAAAATAAAAGAAACTGAAGTGAAAAGGAATATAAAGGCAATAAAGTTTGAGGAATGATAAGGGAGTTGGGTATGAGGAAACTCTAAAGACTCATAGAAATAGAAATAGAAAAGTATGTAATCGTCGGTATGAGGGTGATTCACCATGAGTTAAAGTTGATGGTTTAAGGCATAAGTGATATGTATATTGTATCCCCTTTAAGTTGGGAGTATTGGAAGACACTTCGAGATAGATCGATGGGCTAATAAGAAAACACGGATGGACTGAGGAGACAGGATAACAAGATATTAGGAAAATGGGATGAAGGAAGTGACCTTCAAGAATGTGAAGTATATGTAAGACCGGTGGCATGATACCCAGAAAGGGAGACGCCGGGTATGAGAGATATCCCAATATTGAGATGACTGTTGAGATAAACAACAAGAGTAACTAAGGAATTATTAAGAAGAAGTTCACGTTGAACACGACCAATATCTTCCAGAACATCCTTATTATCGTTACCAAATTAGGCATATACTATCGAGGTGGGAATGATTGAATAAGACACCCTTATCAGGGATATATGACTTGATTTATCCATGGAAGGATGCATGTACCTTTTTAAAGGTGGAATTAAGGATAGAACTAGGGGAATGCATAATGGTTGGCATTTCACCCTTAATAGGGATAGTATGAGTTTTGACAGTATAAATTGGAAAGGATTAAGGTAACAACAACCTTTAAGGATTAGTGGAGAAATTTTTCAGAACTATATAGACAATAATTCTGGTATTAGTAAATGGTATCTTGATATGCCCTGTGCCTAGGGTGTACCTGATGAAGGATTTAAGGATAACCTTAGAGGTTTTACAAGGAGAAAGGTAGTATTCAAAGTTCTCAAGAATAGAAATTTTGATGAAGGAAATATGGCATAATTATAATAATGCCAGGTGGGCACGGGTTAAACCATAAGAAGTATAGATTGAACCAATGAAGGTCAGAATTATTAAAGCAAGAAGGGCCCAAGATAAAAGACGTCCTAAGTATGATCGAGAGTCAGCCATGATAATGTTTACATTTAAAGACTAAGGCAGCGACTTATGGAAAAAAAATAATGGTAATTTTTTTTTTACTTATTTTATCACAAGGACTTAAGAAAAGCATTTTCCCATAAGCAGTGATTTGAAATGAGGTAGAAAATTTAGTTGGAGATCGTTCAAAAGACATTGATTATAAGGAACTATTACTATCAGGAAAGGCCAATGAGGTGGCCAACACTTTAAGTGTAAGAGGACAATTATCGGCGCTCGTGCCAGAGGAATACAGTGATAATGGTTAATTCCGTGAAGGTTGTATTATGGTGTGAAAGATTGACATTCCTTCTGATGATTGTGCGATACTTAACCGTGATAGTAGTTTGGTAAAGATTTAAATTTATGAAATCGCCGTGAGCGGGCTATCTATCTTATAAGGTTATATCTTGAGATAAGCCAGGACCATGTTACGAAAGGACTAAATGAACCTTTGAGCTTCATGTCTCCTAATAAAGACATATGGTTAATAATGGTTTTAACCTGCTATCGTTGCTTTTATTAAAACTTTTCTGCAATTTTATCTGCTTCATGTCATATGTACGCCAAGTTCAGGATTGTTCTTCATGAATCATGGAATGGTGATTATGTTACCTCCTTAGAAAAATCCGATACGACATTATTGGACTCCGTATGGTTAGCTATTAAGATTCCAAGGAAAATGAATGACGACAGTAGGTCAGTGGTGGACCATAGTAATGCAGCAACGATTCTTTGAATAATGAGCCGATTACAACCGTGAGAGTTGTAGTGTAATGGATGTTGAGATTAGGTAACCCTAATCGGGTTGTGGTGATGTATAAGTTATCCTTGAATAGACTAATTAAGTAGATTATCTACCTATTGAATACTTATTCCTTCTTATCAATAGAGAGTCGTATTACTATACGAGGAAGGTTGCGGTGCAAGCATAGGATTCTAGTAACGATGATGTCTAGAATGAGACCCCAGATTCAATTTTCGATGATGAGGGAGTTTTAAAGGTGATTGAGTATAAGGTCGAGGAAGAACATGGGTCCATAGAATGATGGACAGAATAGCAAAATATATATATATATATATATTGAAGCATGTGAAATGCGATGCGATAATACTTGATGTTGATATATACACATATGTTTTGTTCTCCTATGACAAACCTCTATAGTTCAGAGGTAGATTCCAAGCCAGATATTTATGGCAGTATATTTTTTTTTCTCTTCATATACAATTCTCTTCAGTTCGTTCTTTTCTCTTCTTTTCATTTCATGTAAGCTGAGAAGAACAACCTTTCCAGAAGGGGAGATATTGCCGAATGACCATCTATTTGTGTGATAGGAGCCTAATAGGATACCACATGTTGTTTAATTGCTTGTCAAGTACTAAAGGCTGGCCACCTTCTGTACTAACTATGCGATATAACAAGTGTTCATGATCATAGTGATCTCTCAATAAATTCTTTTACTTCTATACGATGGATCAAGCTTTCAAAGATAGAAGCAGCTATAAAGGAGTAGTATCAGTGCGGTGGTATTCCGAATCTAACGCATTCGTGATACTAAGGTTGACGCAATTATTAAAAGGTTATAGAATGCTAACGAGCAAAAGTGTAACCGGTATAGTATTATGTACGGAAGATAGTAATGACTATGAACTGGAAAAGAATGGGTATTGAGAAGCAAAAGCTATAATGCTAGAAGCTATGATGAGAGTCTGTGCAATTGACTTGAGAGAAATTGGAATGATCACTTAACAAGGATTGAGTTTTCTTACGATAATAGATCAGATATCAGTATTGAGATATCGCCTTATGAGATCCTTGAGGGAAGACAATGTCGATCTCCCTTATGATAGGAAGATGTTGCAGAGCGCAAGATGCTCAGACCAGTAGTGGTCCGAAGGACCAAGGATGTAATAGATCTAATTAGAGGACGGCTGGTAGTAGCCCAAGATGGACATAAAAAGTATGTTAATTTGACACGAAAGGACAAAGAATAGGAAATAGGGGACCTAGTAATGTTAAAGGTATCCCTTGGAAAGGATTGATGAGGTTCAAAAAGAAAGGAAAGCTAAGCCTACGAATTGTTGGACCCTTTGAGGTATTAAGACGTATTGGGAAGTTAGCATATGAGCTAGCCCTACCCCCGAACATGTAGCAAGTTCATAATGTGTTCCATGTATCAATGTTAAGAAGTGTAATTCGGATGTCGGACAAATAGGGGCATATGAGCGCATAGACATGCAACCAGACGTAACGTACATGGAGCAAAAATGGACAAATGCTTAGGAGAAGAGTTATCAAACTAGTCAGAGTTTGATGGTAGAACCACAATGTGGGAAAATTACGTAAGAGTTTGATGGTGAATAGTAACTTTCAAAAAATAACTTTAGTTTTCTTGAATTTTTATGAAAGTTTAAGGTTATACAAGCAAGGATCAAGGTTCTTTAGGCATTCAAAGCTCTTGTGTTGTGTTAAGAAGCTTCAAGAAGGTATAAACTCTAAACCTTAGCTTTAGTTTTGAGTATTTAGGAATGGTTATGATTGATATAGTATATGTGAAGCATGATGCTTGTTTGTTTAAAGCTTGGTTGAGTTTGTAGAGATTTTGATGGTTGAATCTTGGTTATTAGTTAATGAACCTTAATATGGTTAGTAGCTTTTGTTGTGATTGAATGAGTTGGTTAAAACATGAAGTAATGGACTGATGTGGTGAGGTTTGGAGGGATTTTGGGTTGTAATGTTGATTGTGGGATGATTGTGGATTGATTTGGAGTTGTACAAACTTGGTAATCGCGTAAACATAGCCGTCGTGATGTCCGATTATCCTAGACTGTTTTTGTTCATAACATCAGGACCCGAGAACTCACTATTAGGTTTTTACCATTGCCATGAATAGATAGTTCATGTTACGAGCTTCGTTTTGATATGTGGTACACTTGAATCCGATGTACGGTTTAGGAGAAACGACCGTTTTAAGTAACGGTGTTTCGCGAACGAACCATTTCCCCTCACCTTACTTTGAAACCTTGGTTAAGGACCTTAAATGACTAATTGGCATATGAAACAATTATGTTAAGTGGATTAGGCAGTTGGTAAGGTACTCGCGAAATAATCGCCTTAAAATTCTTAATGGTTAATTTATTAAAAATGGTGGAGCCGAGGGTACTCGAGCGACTTAAGTGAATCGTTAAGCGCGGAAGCGAACGTTAGGGGTCTAATTGGTTAAAGTCTAGTTTCTTAAGCGACCGGGGTTTAATTCTGACTTATGTTGTTGTTCATAGGTTATCGGACCCACTCTAAGCTTAAGTCTATCCGGGAACACTCAGGCAAGTTTTCTACCCGTTATACTGTTGTTGTGATGTATACATATGTATATGCATTATCTTGTGATAGATGCATGGTGGTTAATTAGCAAATCTTGCGATATATTGGAGCATGTGATATGGTATATATGCATGTCTGTTTCGTAATCTTGATATATATTGTTGATTCAATTGCTTATAAGTTGCATAATACCTATGCTAGAGATAAGCAGTAATTGCGTATACCCTTAGTATAGAGGACCCAAAGGTGAACATATTTCTAAACCGGGAGTCGATGTTCCCGAGTATAATATATATATATATATATAGTTTTCAAAACTATTAATCGAATAAGGTTTATTCGATAACTTTATTTTATTTAATGAATATTATTTTGAATATTCATTCGAGCACTTATGACTCCGCTTAGTTTATTTAATGAATATTATTTTGAATATTCATTTGAGGACTTAAGACTCCGTTTATTTTATTTAATGAATATTATTTTGAATATTCATTTGAGGACTTATGACTCCGCTTATTTATTAAATAATATTCTTTATTTTATTAAAGAATAATGTTTCGATAATCAAACTTATTTTCGATTATTCAAATAAAGATCGTACTTTCGTATAAGTATACTTTGGTTATTTATTATTCATTTCAGGTATGAGTTTTAAAACTTCTACTTTGATTATTTTTATAAGGATTATCCTTATGGGAATATTATTTAAATAATAATATTCAGATATTTTCTAATATATCGGGACTGATTTATTTTATTAAATCAGCATTACTCCAAGCATTCTTAAAAATGTTTTTGAGTCTTCAAAATGATTTTAAAGGTTAGAGCGGATCCCAAAACTCGTTTTCAAATTTAAGATCTTCCTTTCGAAGGGGATTTAAATACTCGCTCAAAAATCTGAGGGATCCGGCTCCGTGATGTATTTTTATATTCGCAACAAGGTTGCTGCTTTGATAAAAGAGTTTTTAATTACTTACCCAACACTCGGGAAGTAAAATTCTTGGAATAAGTTAATCCATTAACAGGCATCGCCTGGGAAATATCGGTGAATTTTTCTTTCCAACTAGATGCGACTTCTTGGTGGAGTCGTATCAACAAGTTCCTACTTGGGGAAAGGGGAGACGAGCTTTACGTTTCAGAGTCATGGATTTCATCTGAACTAGGAGTGGCGTAAGTGGTCGAGTGGCGCCGGCCCAGCCTTATTTATTGGCCCAAATGGCCCGGAAGTTCCGCTAAGACGGTCCATTCCTTAGGAGTCCAGTGTTCGGTTGACAAGTAAATCCGACTGTTCTCCTCTACATGTAGAAAATGGTGGGGTTGCACTACTGCGACTGATCATCGTGAGTGGTCTTCCTGACGCGGCAAACTCCCGTAATGAGTTCATCATCCAGTTGGATATTTCTGCAACACTACCCAGAGCACTTCGATAGAAAGGCTACGGCTGGGCGATTGTTGAGTGTTGGCAGGGTCGAGTTTTCAAAATGATGTTTCCATCAAATGAAGTATCTCGTAACTTCGTTTCTTTTGAATGATATTTCAAAGATTGATTATATACAAGTTATGCCTTGTAGTCTCATCTATGTGATGAACTTTTGAAACTAATTATAACTTGAACGGTGGTAGTTCAAGTAGTATTCGGAAAAGATATAAGTATATTGGAGTATCTTGTAACTTCATCTTTTAAACTTATATCTAGTAAATGATTACCTTGTGCATGTCAAAGATTTTCTGAAAAACGTTGAGACAAGGTTAGATATATGAGATCACCTTGCAACAATATTTTTATACAGTTATAAACTGGAACTCTGTGGATGTTATACATGTCAGAGGATTTCAAATATTGTGAAAAGTATATATATATATACTGAATATTTTGCGACTTGGTCGCGTTAAGATATCAGCTTGGTTCATTTCTTTTGACCAAGACTTTCATGAGTACTATGAGAATGCTCATATATTGTTAATCATTATACATATTATTTTGGTGGGCTTGTTGTTCACCCCTGCTTTCTTCTTTCATCACACAACAACAGATAGAAAAGATGAACAAGACCAAACTTCCAATTCGCAAGCGGTTAGAAAATGTTCCGCAGTTTTCTGGAAGCGTTGATGCCGCCGTAGCTGAGGTAGGAGCTACCAATAGGCTAGGTTTTCAACTATTGATGAACCAGACTTATGTATAATATGAATTGTAATAATGGCTAGGAATATGTAAATTATTCAGAAACCCTTTTAAGGTGTAACGGTTTATAATTGTAGAATAAAATGACTTGTGTTATTTTTGGTATTCATATCTAAGACTATAACTTGTGGTGTGTGTGTGTGTATATTGTGGGGTCACAGTACTCAGTAGTTGGTTGACTGTTAAGATTAAGTATTGATAAGGGAAATGGAACTCATGACAACCCGAATCCCCGACCCCGGATTTGGGGGTGTTACAATCCTACTGCTGGTGTGAGGACCAGGAGTGCAATTGTTAATGAGTGCCTACATGCATGTTTTCTGTCTCAAGTAGAACCTATTGATGAAGCTCTTCTGGATCCTGACTGGATATCTGCCATGCAGGAAGAACTGAATCAGTTTAAAAGAACTAAAGTCTGGAAATTAGTTCTTGCACCAAAGATTAGAAGCATCATTGGAACAAAATGGGTGTTTAGGAACAAGATGGATGAAAATGGTATAGTTACTAGAAACAAAGCAAAGTTAGTTGCAAAAGGCTACTCACTAGAAGAAGGAATTGATTATGATGAAAATTTTGCCTCATTTGCAAGATTTGAAGCTATAAGAATTCTCCTAGCATTTGCTGCACATTCAAACTTCAAAGTGTATTAAATGGATGTCAAAAGTGCCTTTCTGATTGGTGAGCTAGAAGAAGAAGTTTATGTGCAACAGCCACCTGGCTTTGAAGATCCAAAATTTCCAAATTTTGTGTACAAATTACTGAAGGCTCTATATGGACTGAAATAGGCACCTAGAGCTTGGCATGACACACTATCAGATTTCCTACTGAAGCATTGTTTTACTAGAGGAAACATAGACAAGACTCTCTTTTACAAGAAACATGGTGAAGAGATGATCCTAGTTCAAATTTATGTGGATGATATCATCTTTGGTTCTACTAATGAGAAGCTTTGCCAAAGATTCTCCAAACTTATGCAAAGTGAATATGAAATGAGTATGATGGGGGAACTGAGTTACTTCCTTTGACTTCAAGTCAATCAAAGAAGTGATGGTATCTTCATCAGCTAAACTAAATATGTCAAGGATCTATTGAAAAAGTTTGGAATGGTTGATTGTTCACCTGCATCTACACCTATGTCTACTGCTACTAAGTTGGATAAAGATAAGAAGGGCAAGAGTGTATATATCTCAAGCTATAGAGGGATGATTGTATCATTGCTTTATTTAACAGCAAGTAGACCAGACATCATGTTTGCAATATGTTTATGTGCAAGACTTCAAGCCAATCCAAAAGAATCACATTTGATGGTTGTAAAGAGGATTTTTAGATACTTGAAGGGAACTCCAAACTTGGGATTACGGTATCCTAAGGGAACTGGTTTTGCAGCTGTTGGTTACACAGATGCAGATTTTGCTGGATGCAGGGTTGACAGAAAAAGTACTAGTGGAAGCTGTCAATTTCTTGGACAAAGACCTGTATCCTGGTATAGCAAGAAACAACAATCTATATCAACCTCTACAGCTGAAGCTGAATACATAGCTGCAGGAAGTTGTTGTGCTCAAGTGCTTTGGATTAGAAATCAGCTAATGGGTTATGGCCTAGTGTTACACAAGATTCCTATTATGTGTGACAATACTAGTGCTATATCTATAGTAGCTAATCCAGTTAATCATTCCAGGACAAAGCACATTGATGTTAGGTACCATTTTATTAGAGAACATGCTACAAATGGTACCATTGAGCTCATTTTTGTACCAACTGAAAAACAAATAGCTGACATTTTTACTAAACCTTTGGATGAAGCAACTTTCACTAGACTCGTAGGTGAAATTGGAATGCTTAATTCTTCATCCTAAGGCAAGAACTCGGCTAATATTTTGCAGCAAATTAATCTCCAATAAATCAATAGTAATTTGATTTTATTGGAAGTTAACTGAAATATAAATTATAAATATTTCAGAAATCTCTACATATTTGTATTTCAAATTCAAATTCAACTTGGAATTTTTCAAATTCTAAGTAAACTGCTCAGTTGTTAATTTACATTCTTAATATGTAAAATTAACACAAGGCAGAATTACATAAATCAAAAGTATATAGAGAATTGAGTTCTCGATAAGTATAAATTGACTTCTCGACAAGTCATTTTAGGACTTCTCGAGTGGGTCCTCGATAAGTCAATTTACTGACTTCTCGGGTGACTTCTCTAAAGGCTTAAAAATGACTTATCGATAAGTCCTTGTAGAGTTCTCTAATAGTGTTTATTCACAGAGCTCTCTACAAGTACAATTTTTGACTTATCAATAACTCAGAACTGAGATAATTTAAATTAATAAATTGTTTTGGTAAAATACTTTTGAAAATTTATTCTAATATTATTTTGAATTTATTCAAATAAAAGTTAGAATTAGTTCAGTCCTCTTCTTGGACAAACTGGGTATTTATTTGACATCTCAATAAGTCAAGTTTGAGTTCTCTAAAAAAGTAATTTAAAATGACTTCTCGATAGACTAACTCGAAATGTCTATTTTTGAATTCTCGACAAGTCATTTACTTTTACTATAAATACTCAGACTTCTCAAATACATATTTTAACTTGGAATTTCTCAAAATTCTAACAAACTGAATATTTATTAATTCATATTCTAAATATATAAAGTTCATTAATAACAGTTCAAAAGAAGCAAAAAGTATGAAAACTGAAATAATTTAATTCATAAATTATGTTCAGCAAAATACTTTTGACATACTTTGTCTATATTTACTCAGACTTATTGACACATTTTCTTGCTTTTTTAAAAATGTGGAATATGTTAGTCTAATGTAAGTAGGCTAGTACATTATATGTGATGCTTTGAGAATGCTGTTAATAGTTAAATTTATTTGACTATATGCTAATTATGTGTTTTGAATGATTTCTTATCAGTATTTGTTTTGATGGGTTAGCTAATGTAATATTTTGCTGATAGGAGGGGTCACTTTTTTTGTACAGGGAGTACTTGTTTATTTGCATGGGAAATAGTTATCCTAGAAAGTGAACTAAGATTCTTGAGTACTTGCATGGGGAATAGTAACTAGTCATTTCTAACTGTCTAGTTTCTCGTAAAGTATGCTTGTGTGATTATTACACTTATTTACCGGGAAATTCAAGAGTCTCTTGGTTTCTCTCTTTTCTCCCTCTATAAAATTAAACCTTCCACTCTTCATTATTCTTTACTACTTTCTTTCTCATCAAAGACCTTAATCTCAAAACTCACTTCTTGTTCACCTCTCTCTCTCAAATGGATGCCCCGGTCTTCTATAAGCTTTTCAATGGAGTTTATCAACCCGTTCATCACTTGGCTGACAACCAAGTTTACTTTGACCCTATCAGACTTTGTGTCCGTATCAAGGGGGTTATTTGCAGCCCCTTTGATGTTCCACTTGATGTCTTTGACGAACTCTCGGGGGATGATCAGATAAACTTTCTTTTCTTTGAGGGAGAAGTGTCTCTGGAGCAGGAGAGACGTGCCAGGGTGGCTGAGCAGCAACGCCTTGCTGCTCTGGAGTTGCAGGAGAGGATCATCTCTCTTACACAATCCATGTCCAGATCTTACCAGCTCTGGGCAAGGAGGATAGAGGCCGAGAAGAAAAAGCCAAACTAGAGTAGTTAGGATTCGGATTCACTTGGTGTAATCTATATCTAACTGTACTCTGTTTTTTTATTATTAATAAAAATTCTCTTCTTCTCTATCAATTTGTTTTTGTTGCTTGTTGATTATGTCATGATTGCCTTGTGGTTACAACTCCATTGATTATTATCCTTCTTGTCATAGTGCTTGCAACTATATATCTCAATGCATATGTCTGATTAAAACTCCAAAAAGATAAATATGTTCAATGCATTACAGGTCCAACACAATCTATTCAGACAACAACAGGAAATACAGATAATCAATCAGCAGGTATTTGTGCTAAACTGCAGCTAAAATATTAAAAACCAAATTGTAGTTCACCCAGGCACAGCAACACAAATACAAACTCAAACACAATCCCACTCAGGTGACTCTCAAAAGAAACATGTTTTACAAAAGGACAGAATCCTCAAAATGTTCTTCAGTTGTTTTGTTGTTTGAGAAAAGAAACCACCAAAAACATGGAAATTCATCAGTTTTTCCATGAATATCACTAATGCACCTTCATGTGCAAAACAGTCTTCACAGACTAAAAGGTTTGAGGGTAGTACTCCTGAGGGGAAGCTACCTAAATCCTCTCCAATTCAATTGGAGGTTCCCCAAGAAGGAATAACTCCCCTCATAACTCTAGCAGAAGCTGCCTTAGCAGTCAAAGCTAGAAATACAATTGCCTATGACAATGTCATGAGAAAGGCAAATATAGCACATTTAAGTCCCAGTGTGTTGCAAGACACACAAGGGTTTGAGGCAGGTGCACATGGAAGTAACCCGGTCAAATCCCCTCCAATTCAATTGGAGGTTCCCACTGTAAGTGGAGGACAATACACTGTCAAAACCACAGAGCAATCTGTGAGTTAAACTGTGACCCTAGTCACAGGTGTTTTTGATGATTCATTCACCTCACAATCTCAAACTGGTATTCACGCTTCTGATGAAATGAATATGATTAGACCTATATGGATTACCCCTAATCATATGATTACAGACAACTCTTCTCAGCCACCTCTTATTTCTATAAGTCAAACAAAAAATTGAGCCTTTCATGTGAGAATGAGAGAAAAACAGAAAATAAGAGAGGCGGGATCCTTCCTGACAAAAGGAGAGGTAGATGAGTGTCTGGATATAGTAATCCTTGTGAGGAAACTCTGACTCTCAAAAGTCATGAGACTAGTGCAGTGAGAAGTAGTGAGACTACTTATTCAAAAGAACAGAGGGTTTAAGACTTTTGTTATGTTAGATATATTTGATAATGTCATGGTTAATATGATTTATGTTTAGTTTCCAGATCTTACTTAAACAGGATAAATCAGTACTTACTGGAAGTCAGGACTTAAGGATATCAGTACTTATATTATCAGGAGATAATCATCAGAAGATGGATATCAGAACTTAAGTGCTGAAGGACGTTCAGAAAAGGACAGTAGCTGATTAAAGGAAAGAAGATCGAGATAAACATAAGAAGAGATATGCATGAAGAAGGAATTCTATGAAGAATAGAATACTTGGAAGAAAAGATATCTGATTGATATATTTTAGGAAGCAGAATTATATTCCATATCAATTAGCGATTATCTTTTAACTGTGTAGTATATAAACACAGACATAGGGTTTACACTATAAGTGTTATCATATTCGCGAAGATTATTGATTGTAACCCTAGCAGCTCTCGTGATATTTGTTCATCACTGAGAGGTAACAGTTCCATACTGTAACAGAGTTTATTGTTTTAATAAAGTTTGTTTTCAGTTACTTGAGATATTAAAGTTTGATTTGATTGTACTTTACACTGTATTCACCCCCTCTACAGTGTGTGTGACCTAACAAGTGGTATCAAAGCCTATCTGTTAACGCACATACAGTTAAAGATCCAAACACAATCATGTCTGACACAGAAACTCCAACTAAGCCTACCAAAACTGAAGAACCTCCAAAGACACAAATTCAAAGTCGGTATGAAACCATCAGAGTTCCCATACTGAGACCATCTGAATATGCCATATGGAAGGTGAGGATGACCATGTTTCTGGAAGCTACAGATCCAGAATATCTTGATAGAATCAAGGAAGGACCTCACAAACCAACCAAGCTCGCTGTTGCAGTTGCAGGTGAAGCAGCAAAGACCGTACCAAAGGAGAAGAGTGATTATACTGCTGAAGATATCGCATCAATTGCTAAGGATGCTAAGGTACGACACTTACTGCATAGTTCCATTGATAATGTAATGTCAAACAGGGTAATTAACTGCAAGACTGCTAAGGAGATATGGGATGCTCTGGAAACAAGGTGTCAGGGAACTGATACAATTAAGAAGAACAGGAAGACAATAGTCACTCAAGAGTATGAACACTTTGACTCAAAGGCTAATGAGTCATTGACTGATTTATATGATAGATTTGTCAAACTCTTAAATGATCTGTCACTGGTTAATAAGGAGTATGATCTTGAAGATTCAAACTTTAAATTCCTGTTAGCTCTTCCTGAATGTTGGGATTTGAAGGCAACAACAATAAGAGACAACTACAGTCTTGATAAAACAACTCTTGATGAAATTTATGGAATGCTCAAGACTCATGAACTTGAGATGGAACAAAGAAGCAAGAGGAAAGGAGGATAGTCAAGGACAGTTGCTCTTAAGGCTGAAGAAGAATCCCCTAAGGCAGCTACCTCAAGGAAAGACAAGGGTAAAGCTCTTTTCACAAAGTCTGATACTGAGTCATCAAGTTCTGAAACTGATGATGACTCAGATTCTGAAAGCTTGCCTGAGACTGATGCTGATGAGGAGATGATAAAGCTGTGTGCTCTTATGGTGAAAGGGATCACAAAGATTGCATACAGGAAGTTCAGGAAGGGAAAGAAGTTTTCCAGGAAAGGCACAAATTCTGATAAGAAGAATTTCAGAAGATCTGAGGGCAGAGGAGGAAAGTCTGATAGAGGAGATTATACAAATGTCAAATGCTATAACTGTGGTGAGAAAGGCCACATATCTCCTGATTGTAAGAAAGTGAAGGGTGACAAAGGCAAGGCTCTTGTCACAAAGAAGAAAAGCTGGACAGACACCTCAGACTCTGAAAGTGAGGAGAACTATGCTTTGATGGCAAATGTTGATAAAGAAAGTGCTGAGAGCAGTTCTGAAGCTGCTGAAACAAAGGTACCTCAGACTACTTATGCTTTTCATACTGATGATATTAATGAGTTGAGAAGATATCTTAAAACCATGTTTGTTAGTTATAGAGATCAAACTTTAACATGTGAAAGATTAACTTCTGAAAATCTTGCTTTTAAGAAAAGAAATAATTTCTTAGAAAAAGAGTTAGTTATGTTCCATCAAACTCAGAAGGATAGAGATGATGCTTTTTATGTTAGGGATGAAGTGCTAAAAATGAATGAATCTCTAAAAACTGAGTTAGAAAAGGAAAAAGAGATAATCAGGACTTGGACTAACTCTGGCAGAACAACTCAAAATTTGCTAAGTAGTGAAAATTGGAAAGAGGGCTTAGGTTATGGAGAAGATAAGAATGATAAAGGAACTGTAGAAATTAAGCCTGTTGTTAAGCAAAAGCCAAAGTTAAAACCTGTTAAGTTTGTAACTGTAAAGTCTGATAATGAGCAATCAGAAGTTAAAGAGGGATTAACTTCTGACAAACTAAAACAGGAAAAGACAGTTGAAGTAAACATAGGCTTAATGACTAAGAAGTAGCTTAAGCATAAGCTGAAAGATGTTAAGAATGTAAACAAGGTAAAATCACCTAGGAAAAATAGAAATGGAAAGGAAGGTGTGAATAAAAGCAATGATTATATGCATGTTCCTGATGCTCCTAGGAAAACGTGTCATAACTGTGGAAGTTCTAACCATCTGGCTTCTTTTTGCAGGAAGAATAAGAACATAAACTCCTTACCTTCAAAGTCAGGAGTTAAGAGTCAGTCTGTTAGATATAAGCCACAAAATCCTTGTTTTTATTGTGGTAGTTTATGGCATTCCATTTATACTTGTAAGGAATATCATAGTTTGTACTATGATTATTATCAAATAAAACCTTCTTTAAAGAAAGTTTCCATTATTCCTTCTAGTGTAAATTCTGATTCAAAGTCTGATAGTGTAAATTCTGATAAGAAAAATGTTAACATAAACTCTGATGCTAAATCCGCTGCAAATGTTAACAAACTTGATAAGGCCAAAGGATCCAAGCAAGTCTGGGTCCTTAAAACTAATTATTAGTGGTCTTTGTGATTGCAGGGCAACAGGAAAAATATCCTAGTCCTGGACAGTGGATGTTCAGGACATATGACTGGAAATAAAGCCCTGCTATCAGACTTTGTGGAGAAAGCTGGCCCAAGTGTTTCTTATGGAGATGGCAACATTGGAAAAACTTTGGGATATGGCAATATCAATCTTGGGAATGTCATCATTAAAGAAGTAGCTCTGGTCTCAGGACTTAAACACAATCTGCTGAGTATAAGTCAAATCTGTGACAGAGGTTATCATGTTGATTTCTTTGAAGAACACTGTGAAGTTGTGAGTAAATCCAAAGGAAAAGTTGTTCTGAAAGGATACAGGCGTGGTAACATTTATGAAGCTAAGCTTTCAACAAGTACTGATGGTTCTGCAATCTGTCTGATGAGTAGAGCATCAATTGAAGAAAGCTGGAATTGGCACAAGAAACTCTCTCATTTAAATTTCAACAATATAAATGAACTAGTCAAGAAAGATCTTGTGAGAGGACTGCCAAAGTCAGTATTTGCTCCTGATGGCCTTTGTGATTCTTGTCAGAAGGCCAAACAAAGAAAATCTTCATTCAAGAGCAAGACTGAATCATCAATTCTTGAGCCTTATCATCTACTACATGTTGATCTATTTGGTCCAGTGAATGTCATGTCGATTACAAAGAAGAAATATGCGTTGGTCATAGTGGATGAGTTCACCAGATACACATGGGTGTATTTCTTGCACACAAAAAGTGAAACTGCATCTATCTTGATTGATCATGTCAAACATCTGGATAAAGTGGTCAAAGATTCTGTGAAAACCATAAGGAGTGATAATGGCACTGAGTTCAAGAATTTGATAATGGAAGAGTTCTGCAAAAACCATAGAATTAAGCAGGAATTTTCTGCTCCTGGAACTCCACAGCAAAATGGAGTTGTTGAAAGGAAGAATAGAACTCTCATTGAAGATGCACGTACAATGCTTGAAGAAGCAAAGCTTCCAACCTATTTATGGGCTGACGCTGTGCAGACTGCTTGTTTTACTCAAAATGCAACACTCATTAACAAGCAAGGAAAAACACCATATGAGATGGTGAAGAAAAAGAAGCCAAATCTGAAGTATTTTCATGTATTTGGATGCAAGTGTTTTGTTCTCAAGACTCATCCTGAACAGCTATCCAAATTTGATCTAAAAGATGATGAAGGAATCTTTGTTGGATATCCACTTTCCACAAAAGCCTTCAGAGTCTGGACTTGAAGATTTTATTGATCATGAACAGCTGAGATTTGCAAATGAAGACTCAAATTCTGATACTGAAAATCCTGACAATCTAAGTCCTGATACTGTAAACTCTGATGGATTAAACTCTGATGTTATTGAAACTGTGGTGACTACGCCAAAGGAAGATGCACCTTTGCAGGGGGAGCATACTCAAGATCTTACCACATCTCAAGAAGCATCAGAACATACATCTGGCTCTTCAAGTTCTGATTCGTCAAGTTCTGATAAACCAAGTTTTGATAGTTCTGAAAATCTAAATTCTGAAGAATCCAACTCAGAGAGCATAGTTTCAGGGGGAGCATCAGAAAATGAAGTTGAAGACAGCATGAATCATGGGGGAGCATCCAGTTCTAGAGAAAACCTTCCATCTGCAAGCAAGTGGACTAAATCACATACACCTGATTTGATAATTGGAAATCCTGATGCAGGTGTCAGAACTAGAACAGGTACTTCAAACGAATGTCTTTACAATTCTTTTCTTTCTCAGACTGAGCCAAAGAAAGTGGAAGAAGCTCTTCAAGATGCTGATTGGGTGCAAGCAATGCAGGAAGAGTTAAATGAATTTGAAAGAAACAAAGTCTGGACCCTAGTGCCAAGACCAAAGAATAGATCTGTTGTTGGTACAAAGTGGGTGTTCAAAAACAAAACTGACAGTGATGGCATAATTACAAGGAATAAGGCAAGGCTGGTTGCAAAAGGATATTCTCAACAGGAGGGAATTGATTATGATGAAACATTTGCACCAGTTGCTAGGTTAGAAGCCATAAGGATATTTTTGGCTTATGCAGCTCACAAAAAGTTTACTGTCTTTCAAATGGATGTGAAAAGTGCTTTTCTCAATGGAGAATTGGAGGAGGAAGTATATGTTGAACAACCTCCAGGCTTTGTAAATTCCAAACATCCAGATTATGTCTATAGGCTTGATAAAGCACTTTATGGACTTAAGCAAGCTCCTAGAGCATGGTATGAGACTTTAGCTCAGTTTCTTCTGGAAAGTGGATTTAACAGAGGAACTATAGACAAAATATTGTTCTACCTCAACCATGGAAAGGACTTACTTCTGGTCCAGATTTATGTTGATGATATCATTTTTGGGTCTACAAATGACAGACTTTGCAAGAAGTTTGCCAAACTGATACAGTCAAGGTATCAGATGAGTATGATGGGGGAACTTAACTATTTTCTGGGCCTTCAAGTCAAGCAGAATGAAGAAGGCACTTTTATTTGTCAAACTAAGTACACCAGAAACTTGCTGAAGAAATTTGGAATGCAAGATTGTTCAAGTGCATCCACTCCCATGGCCACTGCAACAAAGCTGGACAAGGATACTGGTAAATCAGTAGATATTACTGATTACAGAGGTATGATTGGCTCTCTACTCTATCTAACTGCTAGTAGACCTGATATCATGTATGCTACCTATCTTTGTGCAAGATTTCAAGCAGATCCAAGAGAACCTCACTTAACAGCTGTGAAAAGAATTTTCAAGTATCTTAAGGGAACAGCTGATCTGGGATTGTGGTATCCCAGAGAATCAGATTTTAAACTAATAGGTTACTCAGATGCAGATTTTGCAGGTTGCAAAATTGACAGGAAAAGTACAAGTGGAAATTTCTTGGAGGCAGATTGGTTTCTTGGTTTAGCAAGAAACAAAAGTCAATTTCCACATCAACTGCAGAAGCAGAGTATATTGCTGCAGGAAGCTGTTGTGCACAGATTCTTTGGATGAAGAATCAGTTACTGGATTATGGGTTAACATATTTCAAAATCCCTATTTACTGTGATAATCAAAGTGCTATTGCTATGACAGGTAATCCAGTTAAACACTCTATGACAAAGCACATCAGCATCAGGTATCACTTCATCAGGGAACATGTGGATGAAGGTACAGTGGAATTGCACTTTGTTCCAACAGATCAACAACTAGCAGATATCTTCACAAAACCATTATGTGAAGCTACTTTTACAAGATTGGTAAATGAACTTGGAATGGTTTCAGGTTCTTTCTCTAAATCTGCTTAGTTTTGTTCTGATGCATCAGACTTTATGATCAGTATTTACAGAATTTAATCTCTTTGTATATTCTGTGCTTAAGTGAAAAATGTGTTTAAGTGCTGACTGTTGTCTGATATATGTTTCTAAACTCTGATAGTGATATGTCTGTTTAGGTAACTATTCAATCCTATGAGGATAACTGTGCTAGATGCTGACTTAGTAGTCTTCAATACACAAGGGATCCCATGTTAGAAGTAATTATTTCTGTGGAAATTCATTGACACAAGCAAATTCTGATATTGAGATTAGTTGAGTTTACTTTGTCTATCTTATTACTAAGTCACAAACTAGAATATTGCTTCTCATCTGTTGAGTTCTGATGCTAGTAAATCTGTTTGGATGTACTAAATGCTGATAAACCTCACTTATCAAAAGAAAAGGAAAAAAATCAAGGATTAAACTTCAGGTACTCCTTTGAGATCTAGAGTACAAATGTGGAAGGAACGACCCAAGTGCATTGCTGGTATTAAGTAAATATGCATCAGAAAAGCAAAATATTTTCTTGGTGACTTTTCACACTCTATGATTACTGGAGAAATACTCTGATAATAGCATAAATTCTGATAAGCAGTCGTGACTCACTTACACTGAGAAGCCACTGTAAACTGGAATTTAAAAAGATGCATAAAATTAGCACAAAATAGTTGAGGTGGACTCAAGCATGAACTCATTCAACAGTAGGTTTCAGAATAATGATAGCTCTTTAGCAAAGTTTTAGTTATGCCTTATTTCTAAGATGTACTGAAGTGAATCAGACTTTACTCCTTGTCTGATATTTAGCTTAATGCACACACTAACCACTCTATATGAATGATGAAAATCACTGCGGTGATCTATGTTGTTTTAGATGAACAGTCATTGTGTCACATTGCACAAATTCTGAGGACAAGTTCTGATTGCATGTTCTGATGATTAAGTTCTGAAGAATATAAATCAGAATTTGTGTGAGGACTTACTAAGATAGGCATTCATTTTTTTTAAGTTAAGAAATTATGTTCTGATGACCGTTAAGAATTGATATAAGTCTAGGTTCTGATATTAAAGTCTGATTCTTTACTTGACTTATTTGTGGATAAAATTTGAAAACAGTCTCAGTTTAAACCTGAATATGTTGAAGTGGAAGATTAACAGTCACTATATTTACGGATAGTGGTACTCGTACATGAACAGTCAACTTTTACTTGCTTCTTGTGCACATTAAACCATGTTTTCCCTTTCCAATGAATGTTTTTCTTTTTCCAAGTCTGGGGAGACGAGGTAGAATTAATTCTACCTATCAGCATTAAATTTCTTTGCGTCTCCTGGCATTCTCTTGCCTATATAAGAAACCACTTCACATCAGCCTTCCCATCAAATCTTTAATCACAAACTCACCTTCATAATCTTTATATCAAAAACACCATGGTCAATTACAATATATTTTTGAACTATGAAACATTCAACATGGAGCTGAGTTGTGCCGATTGGCAGCAGGAATGGCACGTCACTGCCATTTCTGATGCGATATGGGACTCCGTTCCCCAGGAGGTACTTACCCACCTCCTGTTCTTCTACATGGACTATCATCGCCATCTGGAGCGATTGGAGGAGGAAAGGTTGGAAGCTCTCCGCCAGCAAGAGCGAATCATTCGACTCGCTATTCTGTTTATCGAGAGTAGGAAGAAGAAATGATTTATTTTCTTCTTCCTATTTTTCTTCATCATCAGCCTTGCCCTGCTTCTTGAGCTAGGACAAAGGCTGTTGACGTTAGGTTTAGCAGATTAGGGCAATCTTGTAAAAAGTTTTGATGTAATTTAAATTTCATGAATGTATTCTCTTGATATATTAATGAAATTTATTTCTATTTCAAGATCTTGTCTCTGAGATATGTTGTAATGCATTGATAAATCCTGATACATATTCATATTCTGATGACCATATAAATTCTGTTTTAACTTAAGTTCTGATTTTACTTTATCAGTACTTGCTCATCTGATTTATTATGATCATTTTCACTCGAATTTTTTTTCAGAATATTGATGTTGCAGTGAAAAATAATTAAATAAGTGGGAACAGTTTCAATTTTGAATTAAAACTGATTCACCTTGATTAATGGAATAACTGGGTAAGTGGAACGGTTTTTTTTCCTTGAAAAACTGCAAGTGGGTAAGTAATGATTACTATTTTCTCGTGCCCATTAACTATTCGTTTTTACTGCATGTCTGAAAGGTGTCCAACGGTTACATTTTTTTTCAAATGTATAAGTAAGACAGAGAGAGGATTTTCTAATCTTTTATTCATTTTTATACTTTTTCTCTCTATTTGCTTTTACTTTCTTTCTTCTTCTTATGTTGGTTTTTCATATAGACATTTTATCAAACACCTAACAAACACTTATCAATCTCGATTAATTTCATGGCACCTAAGGATTTAATCATTGATGGAGCTAAATTTGTTCCAAACAACTATGCTGCAATTCTTGAAAATGCTGAAGCTCCGTCTGAATTGCATTTTGTGCAAGATCTTCTTGCACACAGTGAAATTGGGTATGCATTGACCCAACCTTCAGTCTTCTCAAGCCAACAAGTTGTGACACTTTGGAGGACTGGAAACTTTGATAATGGTGGTAAAAATGGTACTCCTAGTATTATTTTCGAAGTGGGTGATTCTCCATATGCAGTCACTCCTGGTACAATACGCAAGGCTCTACATCTCCCAGAAGGATGTACTTTTTCAATTCCAGAGGAATCCGCTCTTCAGGAGTTAATGGCCAGTTTGGGGTATGAACAGAGTTTGGCAAAGCTTGGGCAGTTGAAATGGGCTCATATCAGAAGGGAATGGAGCTTCTTCTTCGACTACATCACTAAAGCTTTTGGGAACAAGTGTTCGAATTTTGATGCCATCCCCATAATGAGTCAGCACATCGGGTATGCCATTATAAACCAAACTCATTTTGATTTTGCAACTGCTATAATAGGTTTTATTAGGGATAGGATGACAGAGGATAGGAATGTTGTCTACTTTGCTAGATTATGTCAACTTATATATACTTTTTGTACTGATGAACCTCGACTAACCAGTACCTTAACTCCACCTTTCAAAGTTTCAAAATGATACTTTAATGACCTGGTAAATGCTGACACTAAGAAACCAGTGGTTAGACCTTTACAGATACCTCAGTATGTAAAATAGATCTTAGTAAATGCTGATCCTGATTCCTATAGATCTGTTTATCCTGATGTCCAACCAACAACCACCTCCCAAACATCACAACAACCATCAGAACATACCACTCATACTACTCAACCAACCCTCAGGCAATATATCAAATCCTATCTCTCCACTTCACAGACAGTTCAACCCTCATCCTCAGAACCTCCTGTGAAACCTTCATCTTCCAAGCCTACGAGGACAAAGACTGTTCCTCAAACACCTCAAAAGAGAAGGAGGATTGCTTTGAGAGATGAATCAGACAGTGAGGAACAGGTTTCTACATCAGAACCTGTTGTCCAAGAAACTGAGAAAGTGACTTCTCAGAAGGATTCTGCAATTGGGCGATCTAGGCTTCTCAAGAGGCTTAGAAGAATGACTGTTCCTGAAACTCCCAAGGAATCCATATCTACAAAGAGATACAAGAAATAGAGGGCAAAAAGTCCAGTTTCAGATGATGAAGAAGCAACAGCTAAGGAAGGGGATCAGGAATCTCTGATCTCACAAGAAAAGTAATATGTTCCAGTCACTACTTCTCCATCCACTCCAACTCAGGAAGCTGTTACTGAAAAGGCCAATACACAATCCGTGTCTCCTGTTCAAAAATCTGTATCTCCTGTTACTACAGGCACAAGTGCTGATATTGATATCCAGACCTTGGTTGTGCCTGAAGTAATTCTCTTAGAAGCTTCAACAACAACTCCTCCATCAACAACACATGCTGCTCAAACTCCAGAATTATCTACTACACCTTCTCTGCATCTAGATGCTGATGATCAGAATATAGGTGAGCATCAGGATATGGCTGTTGATCAGAACTTAGAACCAGATCAGCAATTAGAGGATGCTGAAGCCTCCATTGCTACTCACACTGTTGTTTTATCAGAAGATACTGATTCTGTAAGTTCTGATGCTGCAAATACTGGAGATACTGGTGATGCCGCTCCAAATGCAGATGCTGATGAAGCAGGTCCTTCAGGACATGCTCCTCCACAAACTGTTCTTAAATCTGAACTTGTTAAGAAGTTTGTTATCGGAGAAGCACCAGTGCCTTGGAGTGAAACTCCTGCAGGACAGGAGTGGACTAAGGAATGGACCTCAGTTTCCTGTGTTCCAACAGCAAAGCATCTTGCTGAGTACTTGACTAAAGCTGATGAGATGTTAATTACTGATGATTTCAAAACACAGCTTAGAGTCACTGCATTGAGTACTAAACATCTACAAGGTCTTCATTCAACTACTCATGCAGAGCTACACAAGATTCGGGAAGAATTTATCAAACAAGATCAAGTTCACAAGATTGATAAGAAACAGTTCTTCAAACCTACCTTTGACAGGATTGCTTATATTGAGAAGACTCAAGAGAAACAACAAGCTCAGATTGATGATATTCTGAAAAATCAAGCTTCTCAGCAATCTCAACTTACTGAAATCCAAGCCTCAGTGGAATTGCTTGTCTCTCTTCTATTACCTGCTGATGCCAAAAAGGGGGAGAAAGTAATTAAGTCCAAATGCAAGACTGACAAGACACTGAAAGGGAAGGATGATGAGAAGGATGATCAAGGAAACTCAGGAATGGGTAGAGGTCATAGTCAAGGTAGAGATTTCTCATCAAGAAAAGCTGAAATCACAAGTCACAGGACAAGTTCTGATACTGGGAAAAGAATTAGTTCTGTTACTGGTAAAAGGATAAGTTCTGATGAACTTTTAGATCTTGATGAAGAAATGTCAAGACATTTATTTCTTCAGGAAAATCCAGGTTTGGACTTGGAGAGTTTAATAGAAGAAGAAGCCAGACTTAAATCAGAGAAAGTCACATCTAAATCTGAAGCTTCTGGTAAAAAGATACTTCCAAAACTCAAAGGCATTATGATAAAAGAAAGGACAAATACTGAAGCAACATTGGCTAAATCACAACCGCAGATAGATCCAAGATCCAAGGGTAAAGAAAAGGTTGGTGAACCTATCAAGGCTTATGTGCCTCCTGTGAATGAAGAAATCACTGATGAAAAGGATGATCTTGCTCTGACTTCAAGAAAAGTTTTTAAGACAACCTCTGACATGGCTCAAGTTGTTCAGAGTCAAGAGACAGTAAGTTCTGATATTTCGAAGAAGCAAGTAACCTCTGACACAGCTCAAGTTAACTTGAAATCAGAAGATAGATCAAAGAAACTCCTACCAGGATTCACTAAAGCAAAACAGACTCAACCTTTGAAGACTGTTGCAAGTGGTTTTGAAGCAAGAGTAGTTACTGGAAAGGAAGCAAGAGATAAAACTGGATTGGGAAGTGCTGATGAAAGAAGAATACAGAACACTACCAATGATCCAACTTCCTTGAGTGAACCAGGTATTGGAGCAACTCCTGAGAGATTGAATCAACTGGAATCTGTACAAATGGTTTACCATACCTACTTGAAAGAACACATCTTATTGTACTTCATGACAGATGGTAGGGTTTATCATATAAGGCAAAATGCCATTCCTTTGAAGTATTTTGAAGAATTGGAGCATGTACTATTCTTACTTCAAGTGGATGACAGATTGACAGAAAGTGCTGCAAACTATTTGAAGGATCAGATTCAGAGACAGAAAAGGCTTTATTCTGTTAAGTCTGACATCACATATGTTCCAAAGTACAGAGATCACAAGGATGATATAGTTGAAATGAAGCCCAATACTGCTAAGATTATAACTACCTTTCTGGGTTACAGGGCTGTGGAATTCAATCTTGAGTCTGATAAAGCTTATTTGATTAGACTGGATCAGGATATAAGAAAAGCAAAGATTAATGATCTCAGGGCTGCAATCTTTTAAATTGGTGAAGATAATGCAGAGCTTAAGGAGGATGATTGATGAACTTAGATATGCTGAGAGATGTTTGTTGAAGAACTATCTCAGAACAACTCCTGACATCAGAGAGATCAGAAGATGAAGCCAAGTCAAGATCTACAACTGCTTAAATTCTGATATTTGTACAGACTGAAGCTGTTATCAGAAGTTAAATATTGGTAAAGCTTTAAGGACTGTAAGTTGTAGTTATCTAGTCTAATTCTCATGCATTTGTACTTAATGTTTTTGACATCATCAAATATCTGTTAAACTTGTATATTATGCTAATTTACAAGTTGGGGGAGATTATTAGATATATTTGATAATGTCATGGTTAATATGATTTATGTTTAGTTTCCAGATCTTACTTAAACAGGATAAATCAGTACTTACTGGAAGTCAGGACTTAAGGATATCAGTACTTATATTATCAGGAGATAATCATCAGAAGATGGATATCAGAACTTAAGTGCTGAAGGACGTTTAGAAAAGGACAGTAGCTGATTAAAGGAAAGAAGATCGAGATAAACATAAGAAGAGATATGCATGAAGAAGGAATTCTATGAAGAATAGAATACTTGGAAGAAAAGATATCTGATTGATATATTTTAGGAAGCAGAATTATATTCCATATCAATTAGCGATTATCTTGTAACTGTGTAGTATATAAACACAGACATAGGGTTTACACTATAAGTGTTATCATATTCGCGAAGATTATTGATTGTAACCCTAGCAGCTCTCGTGATATTTGTTCATCACTGAGAGGTAACAGTTCCATACTGTAACAGAGTTTATTGTTTTAATAAAGTTTGTTTTCTGTTACTTGAGATATTAAAGTTTGATTTGATTGTACTTTACACTGTATTCACCCCCTCTACAGTGTGTGTGACCTAACATGTTACTAACAGACTTCTTCTACAGATCTAACTGAAACTCCTATTCTGCTTGATAAACTCATCACCACAGATCTAACTGAAGCTTGAAGCGGCATACAGTGTTCTAAAAGGACAATGTCAGCAGCTTGAACAATATACATCTAGTTGGATCTTTCTACCTGGAGATAATGTCAAAAAGGGGAGAATAAGTCTAAATGCCAAAACAGCTGATGGATGTTTCCAGATAATAAAATTCTATTCTTCGTAGGGGGGAAGAATAAATCTAAATGCATCTCACAAAAGAAGATCAGATGGGGAGATTGAATTCTAACCAGATAGGGAGATTGAATTCCGCATTTAGCTAGAGTTTTGACATCATCAATCAGAACTTGTGCATAATTCCATAATGAACAAGTTGGGGGAGATTGTAATATATAAGTGATGATGTCAAAGATCACTGAAGATAACAATATCATTAGTGTCTCTGATTAAAGTATGAAGCAAGCCAGATGGACATCTGATCTAAGAAGGAGATTAATGAACTATTATTTTTGGTAATCAGTTAAACTTGGGGCCAACCCTAAGTAAGTTGTATTGTTATCTTAATTTTTATTTTGTACTTGTAACACTTAAAGTCTGTAAAAATACAAAGGGGCAGACTGGAGTCTTTTTCCTGAAACAGTATCAAGCCTAAGGATTCTATCTGGAAGAAGATCAAGAAGATCATGCCTCAGAAGAATTTTGAAGAAGCTTGGAGTTGAATAAATCTGTTTGAAGAAAAATACTCTAAGTCAAGATCTCTAAAAGTTACAGATTTAATGTTATAGAAAAGTCATTCGAGAACTCCAGAATGGCTTATCGAGAAGTCAGGATAGCTACTAGAGAACTCAGGTAGATATCGACAAGCCAAATTGAAGAACTGAAGATTGGAGATATCGACAAGTCATTCCTTCACTAGAGAACTCAGAGTTATCGATAGGTCTATATTCAGTAGAGAACTCTAAGTTATCGATAAGTCAAGTTCTACTAGAGAACTCAGAGATATCGATAAGTCAAAATTCACTAGAGAACTCTGAGATATCGACAAGGTGAAGTTGACTAAAGAAATCTGAGATATCGACAAGTCAAGAAGCCACTAGAGAAATAAGAGTTATCAATAAGTCAAAGTGAAGATGTGAAGATTAGAGATCTCGACAAGCCTAAAATCTCTTATAGAGAACTGAAGACCTCTACAAGCCAAACTAAACATAGAATACTGGAGAGCTCGATAAGTCAATATACTTATCGAGCTGTCAAGTATTTTATAAACCTAAACTGGATATCTCGAGGTACAATCTCAAAGTACAAAATTGCAGATCAATTGAATATCCAAGATAAACAATCAACAAACAATCCAACAGCTGGATTAACAAGTCTACAAAAAGTAGCTTGAAGAATGTGCAAGATCAATGGCAAAGATTAACTGATAGAAGAATATTAAAGTGAACACGGGATGCTAAAGATATGCTAAGCTAGAAATGGAAGATCTGCTTTTCTATAAATAGAAATGAAAAGTGACAGTTTAGAAAAGCTAATAGCATGTTTTATTATCCACTGTGTAAACCAACAGTTAACTAAGTTATAAAGTTAACATTGGTCTTTTAGTCAGTTGTAACAATTTAGATAAAATTTCTTGTAACATTCTCAAGAAGAAGCTAAGCTCTTTATCAACAAAGAGCCTAGAAATTTTGTAGCAAAACAGTCTTAATTTTAATATAAAATTAAGTGAGTTTTGAAGATATGTGTTCTTTATTTTTTGCAAGTTTAATCTCTGTATGAACACATCTCACTACAAGAATTAATTTACTTTGTACAACCATAAACATTCAAGAACGGCTCAAAAACAGTAAAACACTCCCCCCCTTTGTGTGTTATTCATTTCCTAACAGACAGAAAGAGTACCAGTGGAAGCTGTCAATTTCTTGGACAAAGACTTGTATCCTGGTATAGCAAGAAATAACAATCTGTATCAACTTCTACAGCTGAAGCTGAATACATAGCTGCAGAAAATTGTTGTGCTCAAGTGCTTTGGATTAGAAATCAACTCATGGATTATGGCCTAGTGTTACACAAAATCCCTATTATGTGTGACAATACTAGTGCTATATCTATAGTAGCTAATCCAGTTAATCATTCTAGGATAAAGCACATTGATGTGAGGTATCATTTCATTAGAGAACATGCTACAAATGGTACCATTGAGCTCATTTTTGTACCAACAGAAAAACAATTGGCTGATATTTTTACTAAACCTTTGGATGAAGCAACTTTCACTAGACTTGTAGGTGAAATTGGAATGCTTAATTCTTCATCCTAAGGCAAGAACTCAACTAATGTTTTGTAGCAGATTAATCTCCAGTAAATCAAAATTAATTTGGTTTAATTGGAAATTAACTGAAATATGAATTATAAATATTTCAGAAATCTCTGCATATTTGTTTTTCAAATTCAAATTCAACTTGGAAATTTTCAAATTCTAAGTAAACTGCCTAGTTGTTAATTTACATCCTTAATATGTAAAATTAACACAAGGCAGAATTACAAAAACCAAAAATATATAGAAAACTGAGTTCTCGATAAGTCAAAATTGACTTCTCGACAAGTCATTTTAGGACTTCTCGAGTGAGTCCTCGATAAGTCAATTTACTGACTTCTCGAGTAACTTCTCGATAAGCTTAAAAATGACCTATCGATAAGTCCTTGAAGAATTCTCTAGTACTGATAGTTCACAGAGTTCTCTATAAGTACAATTTTTGACTTATCAATAACTCAGAACTGAGATAATTTAAATCAATAAATTTATATTGGTAAAATACTCTTGGAAAATTTATTCTAATTTTTATTTTGAATTTATTCAAATAAAAGTTGGAATTAATTCAGTCCACTTTTTGGACAAACTGGGTATTTATTTAACTTCTCGATAAGTCAATTTTGAGTTCTCTAAAAGAATAATTTAAAATGACTTCTCGATATGTACTTCACTTCTTAAAATGACTTCTCGATAGACAAACTCCAAACATCTATTTTTGAGTTCTCAACAAGTCATTTATTTTCTTTTAAATACCCAGACTTCTCGATACATATTTTAACTTGGAATTTTTCAAAATTCTAAGTAAACTGTATATTTATTAATTTATATCCTAAATATATGAAGTTAATAAATAACATATCAAAAAGGAGGAAAAAGTATGAAAAACTGGAATAATTTAATTCATAAATTATGTTCAGCAAAATACTTTTGACATACTTTGTCTAATTACTCAGACTTATTGACACATTTACGTGCTTATGTGCATATTTTTTATCATATGTGGAATATGTTAGTCTAATGTAAGTAGACTAGTATATTATATGTGATGTTTTGAGAATACTGATAATAGTTGAATTTATTTGAATGAGTGTTGATTATGTGCTTTTGAACTTATTCAAAATAAATCTTTCTCAGTACGGAGTATTTGATTTGATTAGTGAGCTAGTAGGATATCTTTTGCTGCTAGGAAGGGTTACCTTTTATGTAAGTCTTCTTGAGTACTTGCATGGGGAATAGTTAAACCTTTTGTTTAAGTGTTCTTGAGTACTTGCATGGGGAATAGTTAAAACTAGAAAGTTAAGTCACTTTTTTAACTGCCTAGATACGCGTAGTGTGTGTGTGGTTAAAATACTTATTTACCGGGCAACTCAAGTGTCTCTTCGGTTTCTTTCCTTCCTCTATAAATTCAAATCCTTATTTCCTTATTATTCATCACTATTTCTTTTTTCTCAACAAATATCCTTACTCTAAACCCTCATCTTGTTCAAATCTCTCCAATGGCTGCTCCTGTATTCTACAAGCTTAACAATGGCGTTTATCTACCAGCCCTTCATTTGGCTGATAACTAGGTCTACTATGACCCTTTTGGGCTTCGGGTCCGCATCAGAGGGATCATTTGCAGCCCTTTTGATGTTCCCCTTGAAGTTTTTGACGAACTCTCTTGGGACGATCAGATAAACTTTCTATTTTTCGAGGGAGAAGTCTCTCTCGAGCAAGAGAGACGTGCTTTGGTGGCTAAGCAGGAACGCCTTGCTGCTCTGGAGCTGCAAGAGAGAATCATTTCTCTTGCACACTCCATGTCCAGAGCGTACCAACGCAGGGCAAGGAGGATTGAAGCAGAGAAGAAGCAGAAACTAGAGTAGTTAGGATTAGGGTTTAAATTAATGGAAATATTTCACCTTCTCTATTTTAAAGCTGTTTGTGTCTTTTTTGCTATGTGTTTACAATTTATCTGAGTATCATATTCTCTGTAATACTGCATGCAACCGAAAATCTCTCTGCATATGTCTAACTAAACATCATAAAGTTACATATGTTCAATGCAGTACAGGGTAAACACAATCTCTTCAAGACAACAACAGGAAACTCAGACAAATCACTTGAAGCATAGATAACACATTTGGTTTCAACTGATGCATCAGACATATCAACGGATAAGTAAATTAGAATATTACAAAAAATCACTCTTGATTTATGTTTTAAATCTCCTAATTTTTGAATGTAAACATCTTTGAAAATCAATTTTTTGCAAAATTCTCTGAATTTGCCTATAATTGCAAGAAACTTGTTATTTAAAAGATTTCTGAGATCTATGGATCACTCAACAGGCATTTGTGCTAAACTGCAGTTAATACATCTTTCACAACCAAACTGCAGTTCACCCAGGCATAGCAACACAAACACAAACACAAACTCAAACACAATCCAACTCAGGTGACTCTCAGAAGGAACCTGTTTTACAAAAGGACAGAAACCTCACAAAATGTTCCTCATTTGTTTTGTTGTTTGAGAAAAGAAGGATGCAATAAGCCAAGATCCTCATGCTTATATAAAACTTTCTGAATTCATGAAGGGGATTCTTGTGCTTATTAAATTAGAATTATCTCAAGATATTCTGATTCATCTCCAACAAAAGTACTAGAACTTTATCTAATACTGGTCTTCTAAGAAGCTCATCAACCCTGTTATGTCAGACTTAAGGAAGAATTGCTAAGGAAAATTGTAGAAGTTCCTACAACAGCAAAGTCAAAAGAGAGTAAAGGAGATTACTCTTAGACATGTAGATGAGACTATCAAAGGATTTCCACTTCCTGGATCATGCACACAAGAACCTATATCAGCAATATCATTTCCTGATCCATGTTCCACAAGAACCTATACTTCACATAGCATAGAAGACAAGGAAGAATCTCTTGAAAAACATGACATAACTGCACAACAAATAGTGTTAACAGAAGCTCAGAATTCAGACAGTGGAGTGGAGTACACAAGAACCTGGATGTCAAAATTATACAACAACTCTTGAATCTCAAGCCACATAAGAACCATTACCTCAAAATGGTGATGAAGGCAGAATCACTGAGAACACTGTGAGAACAGTTGAAACTGATGTAAGATGCAGTTGCATACTAATGTTAAATTAATCAGCTACTTCCTCAGAATCTCACAAGGTATGAAATGCATGCCTACTCTTCTGATGACATGAGTATGATTAGACCTATATGGATCACCTCTAATCATATGATCACAGACACCTCTTCTCAGCCACTTCTTATTTCTATAGGTCAAACAACATTTGATCCTTTCATGTGAGGATGAGAGAAAAGATTGAGAGAAAAACAGAAAATAAGAGAGGTAGGATCCTTCCTGGCAAAAGGAGAGGTAGATGAATGTCTGGATTTAGTAATCCTTGTGAGGGAACTCTAACTCTTAACAGTCATGAGACTAGTACAGTGAGAAGTAGTGAGACTACTTATTAAAAGAACACAGAGTTTAGGACTTTTGTTACTGAAAAATTTTCTCCGAAGGTCTCAGTAAAGTCTCATATTCTAACTACTGAAATCAATGATGCTTGAAGCTGCAGATATTGTTCCTAATGGACAATGACAAAAGCTTGAACAACGTGCATCTAGCTGATTCTTTCCACCTCGAGATAATGTCAAAAAGGGGGAGACTATATCTAAATGCAAAATCAGTTGTTGGATGTTGCCGGACAATAATACTCTCTTCTTGATAGAGGGAGAGAAGAGTAAATCTAAATGCACTGGGGAGATTGACTTCTGCATTTAGATAGAGTTTTGACATCATCAATCTGAACTTGTGTATAATTTCATAATGAACAAGTTGGGGGAGATTGTAATATATAAGTGATGATGTCAAAGGTTTCTGAAGATAACAATATCATTAGTGGCCCTGGTCAAAGTGTGAAGCATAACCAAATGGACATCTGATCTAGGGAGAATAATGAATTGTTACTTTTTATAATCTGTTAAGCTTGGGGTTAGTCTTGTTAACAGGCATGAATGTGTGTTAAGCAATCTTCTCACCAATTGGGAGAGATGGCTGTGCAAGACATACTTGTATGTAAACAAGACTAAGTCATTTTGCCAACCCTAAGTAAGTTGTATTGTTATCTTAATCTGTATTTTGTACTTGTAACATTTAAAGTCTTTAAAAATGCAAAGGAGCAGACTGGAGTCTTTTTCCTGAAACAGTATCAAGCCTAAGGATTCTATCTGGAAGAAGATCAAGAACATCATGCCCCAGAAGAATTTTGAAGAAGCTTGGAGTTGTATAAAACTGTTTGGATAAGAATACTCTAAGTCGGGATCTCTACAAGTCATAGATTTAGTGTTATAGAGAAGTAATTCGAGAACTCCAAATGACTTATCGAGAAGTCAGGAAAGCTACTAGAGAACTCGGCGAGATATCGACAAGTCAAGAAGACATAAAGGTTGGAGATATCGACAAGTCATTTCTTTACTAGAGAACTCAGAGTTATCGACAAATCTACATTCATTAGAGAACTCCGAGTTATCGATAAGTCTAAGTCTACTAGAGAACTAAGAAATATCGATAAGTCAAAATTCACTATAGAACTCTAAGTTGTCGACAAGACAAAGTGAAGACATGATGTTGAGAGATCTCGACAAGCTAAAGTTTCATTCGAGAACTCAGAGACCTCTATAAGTCAAATTCACTAGAGCATTAGAGATCTCGATAAGTCATTATACTTATCGAGATGTCAAGATCTCTATGTGCCTAATTGGAGATCTCGAGTAAAACTCTCAAAGTACAAAATTACAGACCAGTTCAATATTCAAGATTAACAATCAACAAACAATCCAAACAGCTGGATTGATAAGTCTACAAAAAGCAGCTTGAAGAGTGTGCAAGATCAATGGTGAAGATTAACTGACAGAGGGAGATTAAAATTATCACAGGATGCTAAAGATATGCAAAGCCAGAAATGGAAGATCTACTTTTCTATAAATAGAAATGATAAGTGACAATTTAGAAAAGCTAATAGCATGTCTTATTGTACACTGTGTAAACTAGCAGTTAACTGAATTATAAAGTTAAAACTGGTCTTTAAGTCAGTAGTAACAATTTAGATAAAATTTCTTGTAACACTCTCAAGGAGAAGCTAAGCTCTTTATCAACAAAGAGCCTAGAAATTTTGTAGCAAAACAGTCTTAATTTTAATATAAAATTAAGTGAGTTATGAAGATTTGTGTTCTTTACTGTTAGGTAATGAATCACACACAGGGGGGATGAATGTGTTTTTTCTGATTTTAGGCTTTTCTTGAAAGTTAATGGTTGAACAAAGTAAATTAAATCTTGTATAGAAAAGTTTTCATGCAGAATCTAAACTTGCAGAAAATAAAGAACACATATCTTCAAAACTCACTTAATTTTTATATTAAAAATTAAGACTGTTTTGCTAGAAAATATTTAAGCTCTTTGATGTTAAAGAGCTCAGCTACTTGAGAGTGATACAAGAGATTTGATCTAAATTGTTACAACTAACTAAAGGACCAGTGTTAAATTTATAACTCAGTTAACTGCTGGTTTACACAATGGATGATAAACATGCTATTAGCTTTTCTAAACTGTCACTTGTCATTTCTATTTATAGAAAAACAAATCTTCCAATTCTGGCTTAGCATATCTTTAGCATCCCGTGTTTACTTTAATCTTCCTATATCAGTTAATCTTTGCCATTGATCTTGCACACTCTTCAAGCTGCTTTTTGTAGACTTGTCAATCCAGCTGTTGGATTGTTTGTTGATTGTTTATCTTGGATATTGAAGTGATCTGCAATTCTGTACTTTGAGACTATACCTCGAGATCTCTAGTTTGAATTAATTAAACACTTGACATCTTGATAAGTACATAGGTTTATTGAGATCTCTAACACTCCATATTGAGTTTGGCTTGTAGAGGTCTTCAGCTTGTCCAGATCTCTAGTCTTCACCTCTTCACTTTGACTTATCGATAACTCAGAGTTCTCTACTGAATGTAGACTTGTCGATAACTCTAAGTTCTCTAGTGAAGAAATGACTTGTCGATATCTCCAATCTTCAGTTCTTCAATTTTACTTATCGATATCTTCATGAGTTCTCTAGTAGCTTTCCTGACTTCTCCACTATGAATTCATTCACTTCTTCTATCCCGGTGGATATTGCTCATCCGTCGAGTATTGATTGTATCCCGACGGATGTGCCTAACAGCAGTCATCCGTCGGCTAGCCAAACTACTATCTCAATGGATGTTCCTCATCCGTCGGTACTCCCTGAAACTTGAATGACTTCTCCATAAGCCATTCTGGAGTTCTCGAATGACTTCTCTATAACATTAAATCTGTGACTTGTAGAGATCTTGACTTAGGGTATTTTTCTCCAAACAGATTTATTCAACTCCAAGCTTCTTCAAAATTCTTCTGAGGCATGATCTTCTTGATCTTCTTCCAGATAGAATCCTTAGGCTTGATTCTATTTTAGGAAAAAGACTCCAGTCTACTCCTTTGCATTTTTACAGACTTTAAGTGTTACAAGTACAAAATACAAATTTAGATAATAATATAACTTACTTAGGGTTGACAAATTGTCTTAGTCTTGTTAATGTACAGGCATGTCTTTTACAATAATCTCCTCCAATTTGTGAGATGATTGCTTAACACAAATTCATGCCTGTTAACAAGACTAACCCCAAGTTTAAAACTGATAGAGGATAAAATTAAAACATAAAGCTTGATAGAATTACAGTTTGTACAACTTAAGATTCACCAAGTTCCATGATTACAAGGGTTAGGTAAAGATAGTTTTTACATCTACTTCTTCTCTAAGTTTATCCTTCAAGTGATCAAGAATTTCAAGTTCTTCTATGATGAGTGTTCCACTTAGAGCTTCCACAAGCTTTTGCCTTGCTGCCTTAGGATAACCCTGGTCCAGATACTCTAAGCTGAATCTTGAAAATCCACCAACTTTGATGTTTAGAAATCTACCATCTTTAGAAATTCTGCTCATTCCTTTTGCTTTCAACTCTTCTGATCTTTTTATAAACATATCTATTTCTTCATCATATCTCCTTCTTCTTTCTTCAGCTTCAGCCTTATCTCTTTTCTTTGTTTCCTCCCTTTCAATCAACCATTCAGCCAAAGATGATCTCCAAGTCCTTGTAACAGTGTCCTTGCCTTTTAACAAACTTAACACTCTCTTAATTTCTGCAGTAGTCAAATAATCCATTAACTTTTTGTCTAGAAGAGTGAATGTACCATCCTTAAAATAAACTCTAACTTCTCTCAGAGATACAATCCAGACTTTAACAATTTCCTCAGCTAGATGTTAAAAATGGTCTTCATCTGGGGTGCACCAATTTAGAGGTAGAAAGTCAGATTCCTTAAAGTAATTACAGATGGCCCTTTCAGTGACTTCCACTTCCTTTGCATGATTGACTTTCTTAGGCTTTCTCCCAACAGATTTGAGCTTGAATTTTAGTGAAGTTTGGCTAAAGGTAGGATTGTCATTTTCTTGAGATTTGTGTGGCTTAAGGTGATTGGAATTTTTAGGAAAGAGTAGGCAGTTTGTCTATAAAGAAATTTTGTCTTAGATGTTTGGGAAGGTTTGATGTTAGAGATAGTTGATGTTGTGGGTTGAGCTAAGGTTTGAGATGGTTGTGTTTGGATTTTTAGGGTTGTTTGAGTTCCTGAATCATCATGAGGTTTTCTGCTCTTCCTCTCCCCTCTTCTCTTCTTCTCTTCATCTTTCTTGTCATCCTTCTTCTTCTTCTTCTTCTTCTTCTCTCCACCCTTGCTAACAGATGGCTTACTAGACTGACTTGGATTTGAGCCAAAAGGATTCTGATAACTCTTCTTGTGCTCATCATCATCCAAATCATCATTGTTAAACTGAGTTTTGGGCAAGTTGACTTCTGCAATATCCAGATATCTCCTTAGTAGCTTTATCATTTCCATATCATCATGGTTCTTGTTCTTCTTAGCTTTTAAGCTAGTTCCTAGGATCATGATAAGCTTCGCATTGCTCCTGACACATTGTTTAGGGATATTGAAAAATATGAATTATTTTGATGGTTGGACAGATGTATGATATACCCTTGCTTGGCTGTAGATATGCTTCAGGAAAGGCAGCTACATTAGCATCTTTCAGTGTAGTTAATAGCTTGGCATATTCACGAGTTATAGCTCTAACTTTGCTGATAAAGATATCTAACTCAGATGCCCTCCTTGAGACAAGGCAATTTAGGGACACTTGCATGCATCTGTCTGTCCCTGAGTCATTTGCATTAACCACTATCCTGTCTTCCAGAAAGTTATCCTTGATCACTCTTATGAAATTGATTGTCTTATCCAGGGCCTTTTTATATGTGAAGTGATAGTTGTTGGGAGAAGCTTTTAAGGCATTGAGTAGTTCTTCAAACTCTTTGCTCAGGCCTTACTTGTTCAGGAAAAGAAGGTAGTGGTATGTTGAGTTTACCCATGATGGCTCCTAAAGCTATAGAATTATGCATTTGAAGATGCTTATGGGAATCCACCAGAGTTTGGATATCTGTTTGTTGGCTCTTGACAAGAGATGTCAAAGCCTCAACTTGTGCAGTGAGAAGATGTGCCAAAGTGTTCTTCTATAGCCTCTTTGATCCCTTCCATTAGCAAAGGTGAGGGCTTAAATCTGCTCTGGTGAAGTTGATCCAGCTGGACCTTGGTCTCATTTGAGTGGGTAATTTATTTCTGGATCACTTCATGGGGATTGGTGAAGGATAGTTTGAGGTTTTTGACTTCCTTCTCAATAGAGGCAAGATCCATCCTAGCCATTTGCTCCGAAAAAATGGTTGAATTTAGAAGAGATCTTCTCTTGAGATGTTATGATCATGTCCATCTTCTCATTTACCGGTTTCCTGATTCTGTCTTCATGGCCATTGAGTTTGATTTCAAGAGCCTTACCAAACAGATGAAATGCTTTAAGCTGAGCTTTGTATATATCTGTAATGGCATCATAGATAGCTTCAGGACTCAAGTCTTTTAAATTGCTTCCCAGAATAGTAACATACTCTTCTCTAAATCTGGCCAGAACTTGATTCATCTCCAAGGCAAATTCCTCAGACAACCATGCATCCACATTCACATCCGGCTCAGCATCATTGACAATTTTATCCTTTTGCTCCTCAACCTCTTCACTGTAAGCAAGCATGATGGCTTGATAATCTTGGTTGCTCATGTCTGAAGTCAAAAGATGTTGTGAGATGTTGGCCAGTCCAGAGACCTGCTCTACTAGTAGATCATCTACAGAAATTGGTTGACAGGCAGATTCTTGTAGCCATTGAGAGAGTATATGAGGTTGTTGAGGTTAAGAGGTGGATGGTTCATCAGAAACTCCTATGACTGAGATCACAATTTGACTCACAGATTGCTCTGTGGTTTTGACAGTGTGTTGTCCTCCACTTGTAGTGGAAACCTCCAATTGAATTGGAGGGGATTTGACTGGGTTACTGTTATGTACACCAGCCTCAAACCCTTGTGTGTCTTGAACACATTGGCACTTGAATGTGCTATACTTGCCTCCCCTATGATAGGATTATGGGCAAGTGTACTCCTAGCTTCAACTGCAGAGGCAATTTCTGCTAGGGTTGTAAGGGGAGTTTTTCCTTCATAAGGAACCTCCAATTGAATTGGAGAGGATTTAGATAGCTCCCCCTCAGGGGTACTACCCTCAAACCTTTCAGTCTGTGAAGACTGTTTTGCACATGAAGGTGCATTAGAGGTATCCATGGGGTCTTAAATAAAGACTGATGAATCCCCCATGTTTGTGATGGTGTCATCAAGGTCTACCCCAGCATGTAGCCTCTCACCATCTAAATGAGGTGTCTGGGTGATGAGCAAAGCTTCTTGAGCTAAGTCACTTGATTTTTGGTGCACTTGAGAAATAGATTCAAGTGGAATTGGAATAGAAGAAATTTTAGATAAAAGAGATTGTTGCTCAGTTGTGAGTGTTGGCAGCTCCCCTGAATAGATGAGGGAGCTTCAAGGGATGTGCTCTCACAATGTGTGCCTTCCTTATTTCTCCTACCATACACTTGAATTGCTTCTTGTGCAGGCTGTGCAGACTCACTCCTGGTTATTTTTACAACGGCATCATGTTGGGAGGATGTTGAGGAGGATAGAGTGGTCAGCTCAGTTTGTTTACTTCTTTTGGATCTTTTGACCAGAGGTGGTTCTCTTTCAGCTCTCTCCTCACCACTCTCAGTTATCACAGCTAGGTTTATCCCATTTCTCTTCCTTTTACTGACCTCACCTTTTTGAGAAGATGAGGTAGTTGGTTTCCGAGCTTCTAAAGGTTGAGAAAGAATGGTTGCATCTTGGAAAGATACCTTTTGGTAATCATGTGTTTGTACTTCCACATGTTCAAGAATCATAGATGTACTGGATTGTGCATTAGATCTCATGTCAGACATAGGATAAGGATAAGTCCTAAATCTCTCCAACATAAATGGAGTGATTTTCAGACTTACATTCACCTTATTCTTTGTAGTAAGTGAGCCAAATATTATTTTGGACACTTTCTTACAGTTGCCCATTTTAGTACTATGTTAGGTCCCAATGTGTTTGTAGAAGGGGGGTTGAATACAAACAGTACCGAATAATCGAATTAAATGCTGAATAAAAATGTGAAACAAAATTCAAGTTAAATAAGAATATTATTAAACTTGAAAGGTGTTACAACAACGATATCGATTACAAGGAATTAATCTCAAATTAATTATCACAAATCTAGAATAAATTCGACATGAACTTTTTCTATTTTTGCAATAAAAAGATTCAAATGCTAAACGTAATTTGAGATTAAGTTCTAGGGATTTTGATCCGCTAGACAGTTACACAAGAACAAGGGAATGATTTCTAGTTGATTGGATTTAACTTTACAAACTAGAAATTATGATCTTGAAGTTTGCAGATGAAGGATGAAATATTTTGCTTCTATTTTCTGCTGAGTTCTTGTTTGTTGACTTGTGTTCTGTGTAGATGATAATGAATGTATGCTGCTTCTGTTCTTTTTAAATCAATCAACAGACTCTCATTGAACTGACAAGACAATCCTGAGCTCAGCAAGACAATCGGTAGGACTATTGATTGTACTAGCAAGACAATCTGATTGAACTACAATGACTTTTGGTATGACAATCAGTTGAACTAGCAAGACAATCTCCTTCCCAGTAGAACTTTCGGTATGACTATTGAAATGACTTGGCATGACTTTCGGTATGACAATCCAGATTGTCATGCTAGTTCATTTTCAATTGTCTTGCTGATTTAAAACAGATTTTAATCCAATTAAAATTCTGAAAATCCTTAATATTAATTCAGAATTAATTAATCAATTAATTCAATTAATCAATAAATTAATCTTTGCAGATATAATTTATTTTCTTAATTAAATTATATGACTTAATTAATTAATAGAGAATTAATACTAATCTTGAGCATCAACCATTCTTCTGAAAATCTTCTGATAATCACAGTCAATTATGAATCAATTCCACCACTTCAATGTTGACACTCGATGTACTGTCTGGTTCATGGGTGACTAACTTCCGTGACGTTTCTTCATGTCTTTGACTTTGATACTTGATTTTCTTCAGATTAAATCCTTGTAATTATCTGATACCCTGACGAGATCTCTGTCACTTGATCAAATCCACAACCTTGATTTATGTCACTGAGGCTTGATCAATTTCTTGAACTTCTTCCAGTGAATTAATTCCTCAAGTCTGTAGATGAACCTTGTTTCTGAATCCTTTGACAGATATTACTTTGTGAGATCTCATCGACGGTAGATCCACTATTTACTTATTACATTCTTATTTGAGTTGAGTTAAATCCTCGAATATACAAATAGGCTTGACATATGCCTTACAATCTCCCCCTATTTGTTTGTTAGACAATAACACACAAATACCTAGAGGATAACTCAACTAAAAAATAAGAAAAAGATATAAACAGAAATGCAAAGTAAATAGCAGAAAAGTTCTGGATGACATTTAACCTTTTCCAGATTCCAAGTAAATGTTCCTCTAGACTGAACATATCTTCAAGTAGTTCCATCTTCTTTTGTACAACCATATTTCCTGTTGAGAAGCACATATCTCTCTTGTTTCTCCCCCTATGAGAATCAACTGATTAAAGAAGATCACCTTCGTTTACCACATCTCCCGTATAATAGGATCCGCAGATAAAAACCAATGGTACTGTAATAACCCCAATTTTTTTGGAAATTTTTGAAACCCTTATGAATAGTGTTTTTGCTGAATGAGAAAACTGTTCATGCCACGCTATGTAGGGGTTCTGTTATTGATCTTATAGGATATTATTAGTACTCTATGAAGTATATAAGTGTATGTAAAGATCGTCAGAATCCAATTCCGAACACTTTGGTTTTTCCCGGAAATCCACAAGATACGGAGAGAATTGAGTATAAGGTAACAGGATAAAAAGGATTTAAATTAAAGGATTATAATAGAGGATCATAAAAAGGAATATAATGTATTGAGAAAGGTTAAGGGAACCTAAGTAATAAGATCCCGGGTATGATCCTCAAACGATAAACAAGAACGAAAGATAAGCGAACCGTAAAACAAATAAGTGACCAAGAGACAAGCTTGTACAAGAAGCCAGGGACTGTGACATCATCAAACCACAAGGTGTGGACAAGTGGGAGCATTATGACATGTGCAAGGTGACATAAGCATGACATGGGAAGGAAGGAGGTGTGGTGGCTTTGTAACCACACAAATTCAAGGGCAAGAAGGTAATTGACTAAAACAAGCACAAAAACCAAGCAACCAAGCCAAGTAAAATCATTTTCATCAAAAATCAAAAGCAACCAAGGCTTTGTTCTTCATTGCTCACGGCTTTTCACTATTCAAAAGGCAAGAGAATTCAAAAATTCAAGATCCAAGCTTCCTAAATTGGTGAGTAAATTCCCTAATCATCTTCATGCTTAGTTAGGGCTATATCATGAGTTTAAGCCATCAATTCCTTCTCAATCTTCTTCATTTAATCAAAGAAGAAGACAATGAATAGTGTTTTCAAGTTTTTTTAACTTGAACTTTCTTGGTTTTCTTGAAGATCCAAGCATTCTTAAGACTTCTCCAAGCTTCTTAAGGCTTCCTAGCTCCACCCACCACTTCAAGGAAGGTATACCATCTCCAAACCCTAGATTCCTATATAGTATAAGATGATTTTGATTAGTGGGTTGATATTGTAGCTTGTTGTTATGATTTAGAGTTTGGGATTTGGAATGGTAGTGAAATGGAATGGTAATTGTTGTGGTTTTGATATAAAGGAACTTAAGTATGATTAAAGTTAAGTTTAAGCATAAGTATGAATGATTAAATTGAATTGGTTGGGGTTGTTATGATGTGATGAGGATGGATGTTGGTTGTATGTTGGATTTGAGGTTGAATTGGGTTGTGATTGTGGGTTGATTGTGAGATGATTTGGAGTTGTTTAAAATTGGGTAATCGCGTAAACATAGCCGTCGTAACGTCCGATTTTCTTTAGACTGTTTTTGTGCATAGCATTAGGACCCGAGAACCCCCTGCTAGATTATGACCACTGCCATGTTTAGATAGCTCATGTTACGAGCTTCGTTTTGATATGTAGTTCGTTCGATTCCGATGCACGGTTTTAGGAGAAACGACCGTTTTAAGTAACGGCGTTTCGCGAACGAAACTTTTCCCCTCGCCTTACTTTGAACATAGGTTAAAGACCAAAAAGGGTTAATTAATGTATGAAACATTTATGGTAAGTGTGTTAGGCAGTTGGTAAGACACTCGCGAAGGAATCGCCTTAAAACTCGTAAAGGTTAAATTATTAAAAATGGTGGAGCCGAGGGTACCCGGGTGACTTAAGCGAATTAGTGAGCGCAAAACAAGCGTTAGAGTCTAAGTTAGTTAAAGTATAGATTTACAAGTGACTTTGGTTTAATTCCAACTTACTTGTTGTTTATAGGTTACCAGACTCGTCCCGAGCCATTCGTAACCCCAGTCGCTCAGGCAAGTATTCTATCCGTTATACTGTTGTTGTGATGTATACATTTGTATATGCATGATCTTGCGATAAATGCATATTGGTTATTTAGCAAATTCTTGCGATATATTGTAGCATGTGATATGGTATGTATGCATGCCTGTTTCATATTCTTGAAATATATATCTGTTGGTTATTTGATAATACCTATGCTAGAGGATAGTTGTATCTTGCATATACCCTTAGTATAGGGACCCAAAGGTGAAAATATTTTCTAAAACCGGGAGTCGAGGATCCCGAGTAGATTTTATATGGATATGGATATATATATATATATATATATTTATATATATATGGTTATAGTTTTCCAAACTATTAATCGAATAAGGTTTATTCGATAACTTTAAACTTCATTTCATTATTGAATATTATTTGAATATTCATTCGAGGGCTTATGACTCTTTTATTTATTTATCTGAATATTATTTGAATATTCATTCGAGGGCTTATGACTCTTTTATATATTATTATTGAATATTATTTGAATATTCATTCGAGGGCTTATGACTCTTTATATATTATTATTGAATATTATTTGAATATTCATTCGAAGGCTTATGACTCTTTTATATTATTATGAATATTATTTGAATATTCATTGAGGATCTATGACTCCGATTATGTGCTGTAATATATTCTTTATTTTATTAAGAATAAGGTGTAAATAATCAAACTTATTTTCGATTATTCAAATAAAGATAATACTTTCATATAAGTATATCTTTGGTTATTTAATGTTTATTTCAAGTATAAGTTTTAATACTTCTACTTCAATTATTTTTATAAAGATATTCTTTATGGGAATATTATTTAATTAATAATATTCAGATATTTTCTAATATTCTGGGGACTGATTTACTTCATTAAATCAGCCTTACTCCAACACTCTTTAAAGTGTTTTCGAGTCTTCAAAATGATTTTTAAAAGTCAGAGCGGATCCCAAAACTCATTTTTATATTTAAGATCTTCCTTTAAGGGGATTTAAATACTCGCTCAAAACCTGGGGAATCCGGCTCTGTGGTGTATTTTATATTCGCAACAAGGTTGCAGATTTGGTAAATGAATGATTACTTGCCCAACGTTCGGGAAGTAAGGCCCCTCTCATTGAGTCGGCATAAGCGACAGGCCGGGGTACGGTCTATTATTGTGTAAGTGGCTCAGTGGAGTCCATCAAATGCATAAGTGCTGAGTGGCAGTCCAGCATAGGTCTTAATTATGACCAGGGTGATGACCCAGTGGGGAATTCGTCCATCTACTAGTAGAAAAGGTTACTTATTGGTATCTTTGCCTGATCAGCGAGATATCGGGTTTATGCCAAATTCTTTCCTTTCCAAAATTCATTGGATGTTTTAAACTCTGTTCATACTTTACATAACAGAGGTCCAGGAAATGTTTAAGAGATATATATATGTGATATATTATATCGGGGACTAAATAAAGTATCTCGTAACTTTATTTCATTCAATAATATTTCAAAGATTGAATCTATTCAAGTCTTATCTTGTGGTCTCATCAGTGGGATGAACTTTTGAAACTGATTATAACTTGAATGGTGGTAGTTCAAGTAGTATTGGGAAAGATATAAGTATATTGGGGTATTTGGTAACCTCATCTTTTAAACTTATATCTAATTAATAATTGTCTTATGAATGACAAAGATTTTCAGAAAAAACGTTGAGACAAGGTTAGATATATGAGATCACCTTGCAACGATATTTTTATTACAGTTATACACTGGGATTTTGTGTATATTATGCATGGAAGAAGACTTCCAATATTTTGAAAAGTATATATGTATATATACTGAATATTTTGCGACTTCATCGCATTAAGATATCAAACTTGGTTCATTTCTTTTGACCAAGACTTTCATGAGTATTATGAGTAGGCTCATATATTGTAAATCATTATACATATTATTTTGGTGGGCTTGCTGCTACCCTTGCTTTATTTCTTCATCACACAACAACAGTTAGGAAGATGGCCAGACTCCAGCAGACCCAGCGTAAGCGCGTGGGAAGCGTCCGCGTCTTCCCGTTGATGTTGTAGCTGCTATAGCTGCAGAGGTAGATCTATTGTAGATCAGACCATCTACTTTTGAGAATCAATTATGTATAATTATACTTGTGCAGATAATGGCAATTAACTGTAAATTTATCAAGTAATCATTTTGGGTTGGTAATAACTTTTAAATTGTGGATTCAAAGACTTGTACTATTTAAATTTCATCTCTGAGCCTATAACGGGTTGTGGTGTGTGTTAGTGTGGGGTCACAGCATAAGGTCATTTATTATTAATTAAGTGAAGTGATATTGTGGAAAGAAAGACCGTGACGACCCGGATCCCCGACCCCGGATCTGGGGGTGTTACAGAAATGGTATCAGAGCTAAGCGTTATAAACCTCAGAGATGATGGGACGTTAAGATAATAAGTTCACAAAGAATAAGAACTCTTGCCAAGTCGTAGTCGGGCTACCTAACGTAGTACTGACAGTTAAAACCCTTATGGGAACCCTTATAAATATCGGGATAGGAGCGTAGTTCGTTATCGTATATGGTAGCGGGACTCCGAACCCTGAGGTTGAGGAGCAACATCGCGATGATATTTTATTACTAATTGGAGATCGGATGTGGATCCGATAGAGTGTCCTAATGCAGGACCGGATGATGTTGATATTGAGGATTTAGCGGTTGAGGATGTTGTCCTAGAAGGGATAGTTTGTTGAGGAGGATCCCATGGAGAATCCTGACAGGATTGGATAAAGGACCACTGATGAATTGATGACCATGGTTTGGTCGACTACCAGAGGTAGGATTGACCGGTCACTACCGGAGGTTCGTTAAGTTTGGTACAAGATAGTAGCCCCTTTAACGCGGCTTACTCGTAAGACTGAGAAGTTCGAATTGGACAGAGAAATGTGAGAACAACTTTAAGAACCGAAGCAAAGGTTGGTGACGTTCCCTATGTTGGGTTGCGGATGGAAATGAGATTTTGGAAATGTAGTGACGCTTCGCATAAGGAATTAGGGTGCTCTTATACAGCACAGCAAGGTAATCGCTACGCGTAAAATTAAGGGAAT